>NW_010531582.1:3121-9726 GCF_000687285.1 Phaethon lepturus | reverse complement strand
GCGGGGGGGCGGGGGGGGGGGAGGTTATTCCCATCTGATGAGTATAAAACCGAAAAAACCCTAGGTGAAGTCTGATGTTAAAATCACCTAGTAATTCCATCCCCATCGCTACGGCTTTTCTAGACAGGTATCAGAATAATTTAGCGCAGAAACTTTTTGGGGTACTGACAGGAGAGCAGTGGCATGGCACTGTTCTGCTGTGAAGAAGAGGAAGAGAGAGAGAGAAAAAGAGAGAGAACATTCTCTGCTTTTCCTAGTCTCGCAGATGACGTTAACTGGTACTTAAATCGGGCGTTGTTCAGGAAATAAATATCACAAAAGAGAAAGATGTCACCACGACAGCAATATCTTTGTTGTGGCTTATGCTATCTGCAAAAAAATGATGAATGCAAGCGAACCTTCTCCTGCTCAAACCCCCGAAGATGAGGCTAAATGATGCCCTCGGAGCTCATGGCCGTTCGGTTTTTGTAGGAGGCTTGGTTTGATTTATATTCGGACTGTCAGCAAGGAAAGAGAAGAGAGGCAGAGTGCTGGAAGTGAAAGATAGCTAATTAACATAACCTAGGCAGAAAATGCAACATACCTTGTAACGACATCATTAAACCTCACTGAGCTTCTGGAAACAATCTGTTAAAAATCAAACAAACAAACAAACCCCCCAAAATAAAAAATAAATCCACTCCTTGACACTCCAAGTACGCACTCAAGTTAGTCCAACCGCAGCCGAGTTGAAAAACAGCGGCACGTGAAGTCTGGTACTCGTCCCGGGGGACAGCCCGGCGTCTTTAATTTGATACTTTAATTCCTGTTGTCGCTTCCTGTGTGACAACACAGGAATTAATTTCATTTTACTATTAATGAAATAAAATTTTGTTTTATTTAGTAAATCTGATCCAGGAAAACCACTTATCCAGAAAAAAATCCAGGCTAAAGCAGGTAGTTTACTTTTTTTCTTTTTTACATAAATAATTTCTGGACCTCCCACTGTTCAGGGATAAGGACGTGAAATACAGTAACAAGATATTTGAAGTCTGCACGGTATTTTACTGGACTAAGGAAATTTCTTTCCTGTTTCCATTCTATCTGGAGTAAACTGGAAACCGCCATTTGCAGGCAAGCTTAAGTGTTTACTTCTTCATTTGCAGAGTGAAACCTACAACTTCACTCAACACCCTGCTAATATTCACAGATCGAAAGCTTCAGGAAAAAAGAACAAAAACCTTATTCTCATCCAAAAAATAACCTCGAGCACTGGAAAATCTATGCATAGCTGGAAATTGAAAAAAACATTTATTTTAAACTTGGATTTCTATTGACTGCTGTTCTGTGCGCTTTATATCTTTTATTAGTAAGCAAAATATATGCCACCGTTATGACAGATGCCTGTATCATGACGCTTGTTTTACTGAAGCATAATTGAGAAATTTCATAATGCAGTTTGTTGCAGAGGTGGGAATAGAACCCAGTTCCTAAATCAAAATAATAAAAATAAAACTGCCACAACAACACTGACTATAATATAAAATACTGTAAAATCACATGGGTGTTACAATGCTGAGATCTCCCTACATGCAGGTTAATGAGCTAACTAGTAGTCTAGAGAGCAATATGTAATTTGGTGCCCTTGGTCTCTCTGTCAAAAGAATATATAATTATTCTTTGCAAAATGGGACAGCTTCAAAGAGAAAAATGAAGAGCTCTTCATCTTTCCACTCAGAGCCTAAATCCTTTTGGATTTGCTGATTAGGGAGGGCAGGGAAAAGAAAATTGTGTCTAGATCCCATCGTAGAAAAGAAGCATTTGTCCTCAGTGGCCAACATCATGGGCAAATACTATCATCAGTATGGTCAAAAAAGGGCCTCTATCAGCGTTGCTTTCTCTGGTAGTTTTCTGCTCAATACATGTCTTCCCAGAACACCTAAAAATAGGATCTTATTTTGTTAAGATGTTTGTTAAGAGGTTAAAGACTAACTGCCTAAGGTTTCCTGAGCAGACGGTATGACTTCTGGAACATTTCTTCAGGATGTGAGAAATCTGTATTAGGTTCTCTCCCTCTCGGCTAATTCCTGCATCCATATCCAGCTTAGAAGAGTTTCTAAACAGCAAATTGGAGGATTATCTCCTGGTTTGCTGCACCAGTCTACAAAAGCATTTAAACTTCTCTTGGTGCAGGAACTAGGCACATGTGCCACCTTCTACAGCTAATCACTGATTAAATATAGACTCATGAGCTTGCTCTCCAGGGAGAATTTAGTATTGTAGATGAAATTTTGGAGATGACACACAGACCGACACTGGGCAAATAACAGAACCATTAGAGAGCTTGCGGTCTTGCCAAAGGGAGACACCAAGAGAGAAAGCCACACCTGACATGTTAGTCATATAGATGAATGTATTATCAGAAAATACTTGGACATAATGGTGGTAAGGGCAGACTAAAAATCTTACGCTAACAGAATGCATTACTGGGAAGGACTTACATGGTATTTACCTGGCAGATGTTGGAAAGTTCAGAGATTCTGGACAATTGGATACATTTCTGGAAGGGAAGTCTTTCCTAAGTCGTCCTATTGACGACAACAGAACTACTGTACCAGTTAAGTTGGGAAACAATGCTTTTTCACCGTTTCCCTGGAATAAGTACCCGCATACTAGCATTACAAACTGGAAAGACACAGAAAAAATAAAATAAGAATGGTGTTTATGGAATTGCTGGTATAAAAAGAGGATTTGCCCACCCCTCTGACTCCCTTGGACTACTTCGACGTCCGCAGGCATCCTGAGGCTGTGTCTCGCCCTGGTTCCCCTCACCGGGCCTGATGCTGACCTCCATCCGTGGGCCAACGTTCCAGCCCTTCCCTGGCCCAGCCCTGGCCCCAGGAAGGTGCTCGACGCCCAGGGCTGGGGCTGTCCCCATCCGCTCTCCGCCTGCCCTGCTCCTGGCCGGGGCGGTGGGATGGGCACTGCCCTGACAGCCCCGGTGAGCCCCCGGTCCCGAGGGACCCCCCAGCCCTTCAGCACCCTGGCACTGGTTCCCAATTCTCCCGCCTTGCTGCGGGGTCAGCACTTTGAATGCGGTTACCAATGCGTGTTTACCTAACCTGTTCTTACAGACTGTGCTGATGCAGGCACAACATGCCTCCGTTGTAAAAGAGAGATTCCAAAGAGGATGGAAAAAGGAGTGTTTCATTTTGAGATGGAGTTTTGTTTTGGTAATTTTATTTCCTTGATGCTATGTTATTGTAAAGAACTAGAGTATTTAGATTGCAGAGTAATAGCTGTTTCAAATAAATCAAATAAGAACATTTCCTGTGCCTATGTTGTCAAGGTCCTTGGTTTATCTTCTTGGTCTTGGTTTGCTCTTACAAAGAAAAACCTTGCACCTGTAACAGTTCTGTCTCTCCCTCTTTCCCCAATTTCCTCCCCCTCCAAGACACTTAAATTGGCCTGACAGTACCTTGAACAAGTAAGATAATGAGAAAAACTGTAGGGGATGTATGAAAATAAATTCATTTGAATAATTTTGTGCCCTTACTGGTGTGCAAGTAAAATCCCGCTTCAATTCCAGTTTAGTCTAAATGAACCAAGGAGAATACAGGTAGGTTCTTAGCCTACTGTGTATTTGTGTAATACCAGTCTACTACAGGTGAACATCTTGCCCTGCCAGGTCCATTGTAAACAAGGTAAACTGACCCATTAATCAAAATACCAAACATCTATGTAGAACTACAATTTTGTAGTTGAGTGAATATACATAAATAACCAATGAATACAAACTGAATTAAAAAGTGAGATACGGGGTTGTCCCTCTCAAAGTCATAGTACAGAACTCACAATTTAGAGAGGAAGAAGAAGTGAGATAATATAAAAGGGTACCTGAATTAATCACTCCGCACTCTTGATATAAGCTGATCATACCAGAAGTTCGTCAATTTTTCAGCAGCTATCCAGACTCTTCCAGGCTATATTGCTAGAAGCGAAGATCTCCCCCTGCTCCCATCCTATTCCCAGGATTTGTGTTCCCCTAGGGCTTTTGAAGAAGAAAGGAGAGAGCAACAAAGACTGTTCTGTCTTGCTGCTGGTGACAACACCTCCCTGGATTGATCTTGTATTTTAACACCCTGTTGTATTCCCCCTGCACTTACTCAACATACAGAAGCTAAACTGGGAGAAAATGGCTGTCTTAAAAGATCAACATCTCACAAGGCTTTGAACCCTTAAATAATATGGAAGATCACAAGAAGGCCATTCAAGTTGGAAGAATCTGCTCATCACCTTGAATTATATCAGTACCATCCTTCTCTTTATTGCCCTTAGAGTGTGTGGAGTCAAAGACAAAATGGCATAACAAATGACACTCTGTGGCCTGCTGATTTCTGGCTGCCATTTGTACGTTAAATCACCAGCAGCTGTCATGATCAGAAAGACTGGTAGTAGATAAACATACACAGACAAAAATGAGGGCTTGATTCCTTAAGGGAAGAAAGCAAAATGGAATAGAAATGGAGTGGTATAGACAATATGGGTGGTGAATGAATAGCTCACAATGTTGTAAAAGGAATATGGGGCAAGTGCTTCAGAAGGATCACTTGCACATGTCAGTACTTCTGTCTGAACCTGTGTATTGCTTCTCAAAAAGTGAATGGATAATGCTTTTAAATGTCGGGCATTTTTATTAGGATCACTTATGTGCGCTTATGTTGTACAATAGCTACCACAATAAGCGAAAGTTTGGAGTTTCAGAAGGCTACAGCTAACTCATATTTGGGGGATGACACCATCTGCTTCTCAGGACAACGAGCTCACTTCACTGGGACTTCCCCGTGGAGCCACTTGTGGGTTACCTTTCTTTGAAGGAACCGGGGAACAGGCCCTTCCGATGGAAGCGTCACTTGGTCCGTACTTAGGCTGAAGAGTGATTCCTTCACAACTCACAACCGAAAAGAAATTAGTTGTTGAATGTATTTTTTATCTAAAAATACTTCATGTCTCCAAAGGCTGATTTTAAAAACTTCCGAGCAACCAGAGGTGCCAGGTATACTCAATGTTTTTCAAAAGTAAGTTAGTACGGTAAAAAAGAGTCTGACTTCCTTTCTCCCCCAATTATGGATGCAGCATTTCCATCATCTGTATTTCAATGTTAAGCTTTCTTTGTTCAACAAACACAGGATACATTTACAAATGTCTGCTGGGAAGGTACCGTGAATTTTTCTTCCTCCCTTAGCTGCATATTTATGCAATCCATGCTGAGCACTGTTTTGCAGGTAGGAACTTATGCATGAAACAATGTTGAATTCCTCTTGTTTGTAGATTGGGTACCTTTCAACTGATTGAGTCTGATATGCTACATCTGTTAGCACTTCACTGGAAAGTGTCTTTCCTTGATGGCCTGTCACTCTTCAAGAAAGATGCTTCCCTTTTGTTCCTAATCTCTGCACAGCATTGCTTTCTCTTTGTTAGATGGATCACTTCTCCAGAATTCACAATCTTTAATAAACACATCATCGACAAAATGCTTTCATCTGTTCTTTAGATTTTGCAGCATCTCTAGAAATTATTTTGCTCCTTCTACGTGTTTTGCATAAGCTTTGCCAGCAAATCTATTTACCTCACTCTGGGAGAACTAAAGTTTTCACTTTTAAAAAAATATTTGTTCTTCTCCTAGCTCAGAAACTAGTCATCAGATGGCTTGCACTCTTTGGCAGTGTTTTTTTAACCACTCACCATGACAACTGAATTGACCATACACAAGCCCAGGGCTCAGGTATCATACTGGTATTAGTGTAAAAGAAAAATCTAAGACCCAGATATTTATTATACGTAAAATACCTGCAGCAGAGTCTTGAATTTTTAAGTTCTATTTTTAGCATGTATCACATATTGACACCATCCGATGTCTTCATGCAAATATACTTGACATTCTGTATTATATATAAAAAAGTTGCTTGCATGTATCATAAAAATTCTCCTTCATATTGTATGTGATTTGCTGATTAATGAAATGCATGCAATGTATCAACACAAGGACAAAATACCTTCTCTTACACATACTTAGGTGTGGACATCAGATTTTTATTTGTCAGTGTCGGTAAAATAATAGCACGTAGGAGACCCATTTGTAGGCAGAGCTGCTTGTACTAGCGAATGCACAAACACACTAATAAAAGATGCTCTCGCCACACTGAACTTACAGGTTAATTATTAAAGTCAACAGCAGGATTTAGACAAACAAACAGAGGACCACAAGGGAAAATACCCAGGAAGTGGGAACGTAATCTATACAGTACTGAAATTCAGTGGTACTGCAGAAAAGATGTGTAGGAAAGATGGCCTGCTGGCAGAGGATGAGAAGGAACAAAGAAGTTGAAGATCAGAGCTTTTCTCCACAGAAATGTTAAGCCTGGAATTTCAGTACTTGTGTACGACCAGAGATCTGTCTGGGGACTCACAGTCTTCAGAACTACTGAAGACAAAATGCCGAAGTTAAGGTGTGGCTGACCTTTTGGAAGTTCACAGGTTTGAACTGTGGTTGCATGTCAGAGCCCAGATCCATTCCACCCAAGCTTAGACGTGGACATTAGGTGACCTCACTAGGGTATAGCAGT
>NW_010531582.1:0-3090 GCF_000687285.1 Phaethon lepturus | reverse complement strand
GGGAAAGAGAGAAAAGTATCAGGGGAACTTGAAATTGAAGCTGCACTGAAATGGCTGCTGGTGTTGTTTACCTGGCCAAGCGGGAGCTAAAGATAACTGTGCTCCAAATTTTGACGCTTCATTGAAGTGCCAACGCTTCGATACAATAAACTCAACCTTAGGAGCCCCATTTTCTTAACTCCCAAGGCAGAGAGTCCTCTTCAGAAGCTGTACATTGACCAGACAAAGCTGCATTTTTTTAAATCTTGGCTAAACCGAGTAATTGTGTTCGTACGCACGGTTCAGATGTTGGTGCCAAAGGTAGAGCCCTTACCTGAGAAGTGGCGTGCCCACCATCTCCCCACACCCACAGTCCTGGCTGGTTTCCTTCACATCGCTGTCATGTGCGCAGGGCACGTGAGGTGAGGGTGACTGCATGCTGGCCCGTTTTGGAGATCAGTGAGGTACATTTAGCCACCCTTTTCTCTTGGGACGCACCATCTAATACAGGTCTCTCAGGCACTAACTAGGCAGCCAGTAGTACTTGAACCTATAATCTGTTGTGGGGCTATTAACAAGGAAGCTGGAGCTTTGTTACTAGTATTAATTTTTTTATTCTTTATTTTTTACATTTTAATTGCTGCTGACCATTATTTTAAAATAGAAGATAGCAGCTAAAGTTTTAAATCAACAACAGAAACTCAAATAGTTACTGCAGTTCATTATTAGCTTGGAAGAAAACAGAGCAGCGATTATTTCCCTAATTGTCCTTAAAGTCATTATTACATATGCAAGTACAATTTGGTACTCTCCAGAGTCTTTCCCTCATTACACTGTGTGATTCACTAAATTACACGATTGTGATTAGTGCGGCAATCGGTGTCCAAGTGGTATCAGGCAACTACTGGGCTCCTTTTGCGGAGGTCAATTTAATTACATTGTGCATGACAGAAACCAGGCCAACTGAGTATTGCCTTTGCCACCAGCAATTGACACCTGAGTGTTAATGAGCTGGTAATTAAGAGTTGGCACAGACAGGCACATTTTAGTGTTTGGGACTGGGATTACCATATGCTTCAATGCCTCTACGCTAAAAGCCTGAAGTTATCCGTTTTCTAAAATACGCAGGATTTTAAAATAAAGGCAAATTATGGCATTTGCAAACAACAAGCAAGAAAACATTTTTATTCAGGACTGAATGCTGCCTCTCATGAACTTCTGAGAAATCCTTTCTTTCTACTTGTAATCTTTTTGCCAGTATTTTATTTTTTGTAATACGTGTTTACCGATACATGCTCACACAGGAATGGCCTATAATCAAAGGGATGCTTTAAAGTTTGTTTAAAAGTAAACAATTTTATTATGAATTTCACTACTGTAGTTTGGCCCAGAAAATGTGATCAGAGCTGAACCCCTATTGAAAGATCTTTCTTATAATTAAGAAATCAATGCAATATCTTTCTCAAAGAAGAGAATAAAGTAAATTGATTAACAGACATGCATTTTATTACTAAGAGGCTATAAATACAGAAATGTTAGTTGTACATATCCTGTTTTTTTCACTGATTTTCCTAAGTTGTTCCAGCACCTTTGAAGGTCTGGATTATTGTCATCTGCTATTATTAAAATGAAATCTTGTGTTCCAGCCTCTTCACAACATAGCTTTCTAGAAAAGTCATATGTCTCTGCATTTCTAAATATCCAGGACGCAAATTCTCTGGTCTTCGGTATCATTGATAATACTGGTTTTAACTTTTTGTGAGGCTCTTCTCAGCCAAATGCTGATTACCAAGCTCTTCCTCGAAAAACAGAAAGGTGTGGGTTTGTCTGCAGCACGTCAGCCAGGGAGGGTGAAATGGCTGGCTGCTTGTGCAGAAGGTAATGGTAGAGGCAAAAGGCAGCTCCGCTGGAGCGGCTTTCCCAGTGCCTTTAGGCTCTTTGGAAACAACCTCTACATACTGCCTAAATTTATGAAGAAAAAGCTGATGAAGGAGACTGAGCTAAAGGAGAACTGAAAAGTGGCTAGCACGAAGGAGCGTGTGATGACGAGTTGGGGAGGGCAGGCAAGGGAGGGCCCTGGAAAATTAGAGAGAAGGAAAAATTGTACGGTAGGGAAACCTCCGCTGCAACATAATCCCAGAAATATAATTCCTAGAAAACGTAATCCCAGGAAAATTAGGAAGAGGGAGAAGGAGAAACTGTGTGGTAGGGAAACCACCTGTGAAACATAATCCAAGAAAATCAGTATTGCCAGCGCTCATGATTAAGTTGCAAATATTCAATTTTTAATTTATTATAATGTTCCTCAAGTCCTGTGACTACATGCAACTCAATGAAAAAAAAGATGTATTTCTGTCAGAGATGTTTTAAGGCAAGTGTGTAAAGTGAGTAAGGTAAATTAAAAACATTCCAATGATTTTTAAGCATTTTTATGAGTTTGATGGGGTCAACTCTGCATGTTCAGTGTAAGGAATATTATGAATGAACCCATTTCTGCGATGCAGCACCTTGCAGGATGCCTTGAGGTCAACAAGGGACCTGCCGCACACCCCAGCCGGCAGCAAGCTTTGAAGCCGTGGGCCCCCCATAGCAGCTACATTTTTTTATACATATGCAGACTGACTCGGTGCAGTGGCTCAGATAATTTTCCACTGGCTTTTCGAATCCATAGACCGTTCACATCAGATGAAAAATGTATTAACTTTACTGAATCTTAGTTGTGGGATTTACTCCTAATTTTCTTCTTTTGAGGAGTTTGCTTTTTTCCACTGAACTCTCCGTAGGACATATAGCCTTTTATATGCAGATTGCTATAATTATGCTTTGAAATAGCTTTGAATTCCCAGTGGTTTAAACAGAGAACATGAAAGGGCAAATGTTACGCTGAGCTGAAGGATATGAAAGTGGCACGTACATCCGTCTAAAATGAGATATAGGGACGAACAGCTCTTTACACAGCCACGTCAGTTCTTGACAGGTTATTGAAGGATCTTTGCAGCCACAGAGGCTGTTTTGGGCAGCTCGGAAACGCTGCCTAGGGATAGCTTATCAGCTTATATTTTTCCCTTTAATACCAAAAGGTGAGTAGGTGCTAAGCGAGCCAGGAGAAGC
>NW_010531581.1:635-878 GCF_000687285.1 Phaethon lepturus | reverse complement strand
CTGCTCCCTCCTCTCCCTGCCACGGCCGGGGAGCGCAGCGCGGCTTTGCCTGTGCCCGCTGCGAGGGCTCTTTGCCAGCCAGGTCAGACCCTCCGCTGCCCGCCTGGGTTTCCGGCTGGCCGGGCAACGCCGCGAAGCGAGAGAAACCACTGCCAAAATCCAGCAGAGCATCAGGCTGGTGGTGCTTTCCTCGTGCCTTGGCTGGAACGGGATGGTTTCACCCAGCCTCAGGGGCAAAGGCTT
>NW_010531581.1:0-524 GCF_000687285.1 Phaethon lepturus | reverse complement strand
CACCTCCCTGTCCCCGTGGTGGAAGCAGGCCCCCGCCCCAGGGCCCTGTGCCTGTCTCGCCATCCCTGTGGGGGCCTTGGCGGCTGCCGAGTTATTCCAGGCGCCGCGTTCCTGCCCTCCTCCCCTCATCCCAGCTGCTCCGGGGCCAGCAGGGAGGGCAGGGGCCTCCTCCCATCGCCCAGCCTGGGTGCCAGAGCCGGCCAGCAGCTGCTTGGGGACCAGGGTGGGGGACAAGGGTGACATGGAGCAGCCCCGTACAGCAAGGTCAAAGGCATCAAAATACAACTGTGATGGACAAGCCCCCCTTGGACCTGAGGACCCCCAGCCCCCGGGGCTGAGCTCCAGGCGGCAGCTTCCCATGGGAGGACAGGGAAGGGGGCTGGGGTGCAGCACATCAACACCTCCAAACCCCTAAGGAGCAGGCCCACCCTAGCACCAGAGGTAAACTGAGGCAGGAGCAGCATCCCCAGCCCCTTGTCAAACCAAGGTCATGCCCGACTTCCCACAGGCACCCTGCCACCTGC
>NW_010531580.1:12281-28229 GCF_000687285.1 Phaethon lepturus | reverse complement strand
TGTTTTAAGATTTGGTTTTAGTTCTCATAATCCCACTCTGATTTGATTGGCAATAAATTAAGTTAATTTTCCCCAAGCAGACTCCCCAAGTCAAGTCTGTTTTGCCCATAATGGTAATTGCTGAGTGATCTCCCTGTCCTTATCTCGACCCAAATTATTATATATTTTGTTACATTCTCTCTCCCCTGCCCAGCTGAGGAGGGCATTGACAGAGCGGCCGTGGTAGGCATCTGGCGTGCAGCCAGGGTCAACCCACCACAACACCTCAGGGAAAGATGATTTTTTTAGGACCTTTTTTTGATAGGGACCTAATCAACTATTTCCTTTGATAAAAATCAGATCTAGATTCCCTTACTGAATTGTACAGAATGTTTTCTTGAAACACATGACATTTAAGCACAATCTTGTAACAGAAGCCCATACCACTTAGTGCTCTTGGAGCATCACACTGTTCTCACTGCAAGACCGATATCCCCATTGCCACAAAATACTGCAGCAGACTCCCAGCCGGCAAACATAAAATAATGAAGCTACCCTTTAATTTTCAATCAATATTATTCAACTCTTTTGTCCTATTTTTGGAGATTCACAGACTTGTAACCTGTATGTGGACACTGTTTGAGAACTGCTATGCCTTGACACCCACTGGGCACGTGTTATATTGACATTTAGCCTACAAAGCCTTCCTGTCATCAGCCCCAGGCCAAAATCCCTGGGATGATTTTAGCTGGCAGGGCTGCCATCTCCTGACTTTGCCATCGTTAATTCAAGTTCTACAGCTACTGAGGGTAGGTCTTTTCTTGGAAATCCCCCCTAGTTTGATAAACCTATCCCGGAAAAAGTCTCCCTTAAATAGTAATTATGAACATACACATCATTACAACCCATTGACTGTGGCATCTCAGAAATGATTATTTAAACTGTACCAGGTCAGTTACCTCTGTTGGTAAAACAAAGGTAGAAGATAATTATATGGAAATACTTCTTTGCCCTGGTGCTTTTTGTTAATCTGGTGATCATTGACCTGTTTGTACTATTAGTTACTCATTAATTTTTAAATCTCCATGTCAAATGTTCTTAGCCTTTCAATCCATAATCCCAGACTGGGGGCAGGAAGTTTAACTCACCCGCATAAGGGTGAATGCCCCAAGAAACTGCTAAAGTTCAAACAAGCCAAAATTACCAAAGTATGCCTTTCCTAAACAAGCCCAGTTACATTCACAGCCCTGACAATTTTTTCTTCTGAAAACTGAGAAACACAGACTAAGATGCAAAATTTGCAACCTAAACTCTCTCCAGTTCTTACAGCAATCACAGAGTGTAGTTGGCAACAGCAGCGCTCTAAAAAGGGTGTGCTCAGCAGGGTCATGCAAAAGTTTTAAACTTTTTTTCTTGTGTTTAAAAAAAAAAAAAAAAAAAAGCAGTCATTAGTCAGGCCAGCCAAGATTATGGGTGAGTTTCCCTAAAACTTGCCAGACAACTTCATCTGAAAGATGCATGTCCTCCTCAAAAGTGACAGAGGTGGTGTAACAAACGCTGCAGTCCTGGGCAGGCAAAGCTGACTCTATTCTGAGGTTAAAAGAAGAAGAAAAAAAAAAGCCACCAGTATGAGAGAGAAATTAATGTCCAAGGAACTCTACTACAGTATAAATTACTGTACCAGAAAGTCTTTGCGTAGATTTCAAGCCAACTGAATTCTCCAAAGAATCAATGCGTAGTTTAGAAAGCGGTGATGACTTTTTACAATGAAACAATTATCTTATACATTGTATCTTCAGTCACAGTCAAAACACATCAGTAACATACTTCTTTCAGCACATTTTTTGCCTATGTATCTCCCCGATAACTCTTTCATATTCTCCACCCTCCCACCCCCAAATTATTAATGAACTGTATTGGACGCGTGCCTCCTGAGCTACTTTGAAGGAACAGCTGAGACTGAGCAAATAAGCTGCCTCACCAGTGCTGCATCATTATAAAGCTTTGTCTGCTGTGGGTGCTGAACAGAACTACTTACTTTCTCTTAATAAAACAAACACTTTATCTGCACATGAACACTACCAAAAAACCCCCACCCCCAAACGAGAGCTAAGGAGTGCTCCCAGAAGTGCATGTGCTTTGGGCTGCCTGATTACAGATGTGTTTGGCTTGGTTCCAACTTAAAAGGAATTCTGAGCATCTTGGAAGACTTGCCCAAATTAAAAAAAAAGTTACTAGCATCAATTGCCAAAAAACCTTACCTTGTATGCACTAAACTAAACAACATTTGATCCCTTCAGAGAACTAAAAAGAGGTATTAGCTAAAATTGACTGTGCTATATGAATTAGTTCAAGGCAATGAGTCTGGTCACAGAACAGTGAGAGGAATGAAAAGTGGAACATCAGCCACATCTCTCTTTAAAAGGTGTGAGCAGTCACGCAGGGACGATTTGATCACTTTTGCTTTATAGTCAACAGAATGATCTAAAATTATGCTTAGACACCAGACAACCATTTCAGAGACTAAGCCATAATGGAAGTCACTTGAATTGCCTACAGCTGCCGAACGTAAGCTTTTGTAGGGTCTGGACGGGTGGTTGTGTTACTGCAGGCAGCATTAGCAAGTTGCCAGATGCCAGCTGAACCACTGTTACTGTTGAGGCACATCCCCTTCCTTATGCCGTGGAAAACATGAAGGAAAAAAAAAAGCATGGCTTATCTCAGTGAAATGAAGTTTTGTCCAGGGACTGCAGGTCCACTGTGTATTTGTACTTTGTCTCCAGCAAACCTGTTATTTCACCAGATTAACTGCTGCCTTTGTGGCTCATTCCAAAGATCCCATAATTCAAATCAAACTCAGTTTTCTTTACATTAACAGCATTTTATTTCAAAATATATTAACTATTCTGTGCTTACAAAGAACTGCAGTGTGAATACAATATTAAGTTAAAAGCTTCTTAAACCTGCTACAAAAAAATGTTTTCCTTAGGAAGAAGACTGGTGCATACAAACAAAATTACTCAGTTTAAATACCTCTGCAGTTCTACAAGAGTACTTCTCCATCTTAACTCACATGTTTTGTTCTGCCACAGATGAACACAGGGGTTATATTTTCAGTATTATACATGCAAAACCAGGCACTGTATCAAAAAACCAATTCTGGTAACATTAGTTTTGAACAGAGTTCTACTCGGAAGATGTATCACATGTACATTTACAGACGGAATTTGCGTCAACAGACAATAGAAGTTATTGCTCCAAATCCCCACAGGTTCTGGGTAGGAATGCACGCTTTAGAACAACCCGTGCTCTGTAATGCAAATGATGTGCTGTTAGGTTTGAGTAGGGTCTAGCCAGTCTCAGGACCCGATGTCAAAAGCGTCTTTGATTTGGTTTTGTGAAATTTACCAAAGGGGAAAAAAAAAACATTCCCAGTCTTCCGACCAAAACATCAAACACTAGTTAACATCGATATGCATATAGGTAAACACCTAACAATTAGTATAAAAAGTTGGTTTCCAACCATCACTGAAGCATAAAAAATTCGTTTTTAAAGGTAACAATCTGAACAAACTGCTTGCAAATGTATCAGTGACAACACTGGAAACTGAAAACATTGATCTACACAGCCAGTAAGTTACAAACGACACAAAAACATTTTCTACTGATACTTATTGAAAAAGCTTTAGTTTTGGGCTGTGATTGGCAGAAAGGAGGCCAAAAATTTGGATTTTGTTTTTCCAGCCTTAAGGCCCAGAGGTCAGTTTTTAAGCTTAATCAACTTTTGTCCTGTGGCTACTTTTTAGCTTTGTGATGCCTCATACATATAAACTACACCAATACCATGAAAAGTTACTTTGACTTCAGGCCCTCATTGGATCATTGTGAGGCTAGGAAAAGAAATCAACCTTTTTGCTTTGAAACCATCATGCTGAAAATTCTTCAGATATATACATGGAAGCTAGAGCACTTACTCTGCCTTTATTAGCTTGCAAATGCATCCTGCTGCAAGCAAGTATGCCCTGCTTGTAACTCAAACCTAGCTCTGGTATCACTACATACTGCTATATTCAAATAACCTCTAATTCAGTGCAACATGAATTACGTTTGTCCAAGTCCATTCACATGCAGAGCACATCAAGGATGCATTTATTTGCCAATTAGCAATTCCTTCCGGAATTGGACATACTATTTCAAGTATGGACATTTGAAGCATGCTCTTCAGGTCCTGGAATCCAGCCCAAAAGGGCGTGAAGCAACACTCTCATGTACCAAACCAGATTCAAAACAAGGTACCAGATGAGGTGTGGAAGAGATGGGAAAACTGAAGACATACTTCATGACCTATTAATTTTGGCAGCTCTTTAGTGGATGTGTGCAAATACTGCCAGGAACAGCAATCTCTTAGCAATGGATTACTAGAAGAACAGCTTTTCCCAACTTTATATTAACTACAACACAACAGTTCTAGACACCCTACCAGTATTTGCTTGGCTCCTCCCCGACGTTTACCAAGTAAACATTAATTCTAGAAAATGTCGCTTGTTTTCACTATATACAGGCACTATTTTCTTCTCAGGTGTCTTAAAAAAAAGATGAGACAAAATTTCAGTTAAAGCCTGAATAGGACAGACACTGCTTACATTTATATAATGCTGCATATCAATATATACATTTACAAACCCAATGGAGAATCCCTGAATATGCTCATCGCTTCTGGCACTGCTTCTCTTTTTAAAAGACCAAGTTCATTTTCCACATTTAAATTTTTTTTTTTTTCATTTCCTATTTTAACACTTAAAAGCAATTTTGGAGAACCTTACCATGATGCATTAAGGTATTTTAGCAAAAGTGACAGATAAACAGTACCAGCTTAAAGATCAAGGCTCCCTAACGTCTGTTAGGAGTTTTAGGCAATTCTAGTTTTGTAGAAATAAAAATGAGAAAGGAACTGCCAAAGTACACTTCACCAAAAAGCCTAAGAAATAAGATGAGAGCCTTTGAAATACAAGCCAAGATAGAGTTTATAAAGACGATGCATGCATGGATTTAAGAGCTGTCACTCAACAGAGATTATTTAATTGTGAAACCAATTTTCTCTTGTAAAATTTCAAACCTCAAGGCAAACAACTGCATCTCTAGAAGAATGCTGCCTCCACTAGTAAATATAATGAATACTACCCTTTGTTCTGAAAGAAGCTGTAGCTGTTTCCAGAGGTAGTATCCACAAAGGCGGCACTATCTACAGTGAAAAACTTAAGCCACTACAATATTAACACAATGTTTGAATAAAGGCAATTGTGGGAGCATCTCCTACCACTGATACAAAGCCACAGAGTTTCAGTAGAATAATGGTATTTTCCCATCCTTAGTACATCAGGTCTGTAGGCAAGGCAGCAGGCTTTGCAGTGTTCTGTTACTAGTTCTAGGGATTAGCAGCATAGCGATTCTCCTGCTGCTTTTACAGGTGAACATTTTTATCCAGTTTTGTATTTTCAGGCTTTCTGAAAAACAATGCTTAACATTGCAGCCATACACCTATTTCAGATGTTACACTGATACTCACAATGTGTAATACTGGAAGCAGCATTCAATTTACCCTACACAATGCTTTTTTCTTATTTTATTCAGTAAAACAGACATACACATATCTTACTCTCTTGAAATCAGACAAGCCTAAATGTACCCTAGAAGAGCTGCAAATACATACCATTGCGCATGGTAATATCTGACTGCTGTCTCTTATCAGATACATGGGTATCAACTTAATTTCTGAAAAATGTGTATTCTATGTATGACTATAATGTTAATTTTTTTTTTTTTAAGCAGTCTTTTAAAATAAGTCGTTACTGCTCTCAACTGGTCACGGTGCATCTGTGCTGAAACTCACCATATTGTAGTAAGGCTGGCAAAATGAATGTGTGCCAGATTCTCGCCCGTTGCAGTTTGTTGCCTCATGTACTCAATTAAGCCAGTATTTACAGTGACCTGAAGTTAACACGCTGGGCTGTAAACTGGCCCACATTCACTTCTGCTAGCTCCGCTGCAGCACAGCGATGTTCAGCCAAGGTACTGGAAAGGGAGGAAGGGCCCTTAGACTCGGTGCAAGAAAGTTAACGCTAGCCTGTTGGCACTATGCTTATTTGCAACAAGCCTGATTTGCTAGAAGACAATGATAAAAAACAGCACAGTTGTATTTTACAATACCACTAGACCACACTGTCTTGGTTTACTACAAGCATTCCCTTCTGAATTCTTAACTGTTTTTGTTCAAACTGAGTACTAAATGTACTAAACGCAAGTAAACACCTGCTCCTGGAATGACTGTTTACAGTAAAGCTAAAGACCATCAACTTCTTGCCTATAAGTACTATGAAAATGATGGTCTCTCCTAAGAAAACTGTCATTTAATGCCACTACAGAAAAGGGTGTGTGAGGACCTCCCCTTGCTTTTTTCTTTTTCTTTTTTTTTTTTTTAAACCCACAAGCCATTTAAAAGCTTATCCCACAGAGCTGCTGCCTGCTTTTGCAGATGAGGCAATATAACCAGGAACTGGTATGTTACAATGACCAGAAGTCAAAATGACCAGTTTGATTATTTTTATATTAATGTGAGATTGATCTAAACTGAACTGTTCTTAAAGAGGCTGAGTCTTCTCAGAAAAGAATACAGATTGTTAAATATGCAAGGACAAGTTTTTCTATTTCTACTAAAATAGTAACTAAACATTAAAGACAAACCCTAAATAATCAAGGTATGTTTTTTCATAAGATGGTGTTTTGGTGGTTTTGTTTGTTTTTGTTTGGGTTTTTTGGTTTTTTTTTTAAACATGGCAAAACTCAGTGATTATTTCATATTCTAAGAAGGTATTATTGGAGGGTTTGTTTCTTCTTTTCTTTTCAGCAGTATACTGTTACTGTACCAGCACTGAACCATACAATTGGTGCCTCAGTCAGGCATGGCACATAGCATGAGCTCCTTAAGCTACATCTGCTGAGAAAGACCGTACCACGGATGGATCTTCTTGGCAAGTCTAAGATGAATTTGAAACAGCAAGCATCAATATGAAGCCTCATTTCAAAGCAGGGCAAACTAACAATTCTACATCAGACATGAATTCTCTATACAAAATGATTTCACATTGGGAAAGGAACATTTCAAAATAGCAACATTATCTTCTCAGCTCATTTTACTGATTTGCCAGTATTGAAGATAACTGTGTCTGAAACATTTTAATCTTCACAGCAGAGACCCTTCTTTGATCTAAGGAGGTCGGGTGAAAGGGGAAGGAGAAGAGGAAAACTTAAAAACAAACAAAAGAATGCTTGAGAGTGACTCTTTAAAATTACTATGTTGAGTACCATAGGGATCTGAAAGATTGTCTCAGGATAGCTGGGATAGCAAACGTGGACAATAGAAATGTCTTGACCAGTAAGTAAAGAGGAGCAATGGAAAACTGCAAATACATTAAAGATGCATATTTCTTGCTTGTAATCTTCTTTACATGTGGTCTACAAGAAGCTGTAAGGAGAACATGACATTTCAGTGCAAAATTCTGAACTAAAAAAGTAACATAATGAAGAAGTTTCCCAAGTATCATGGTGGTCTCATTCAAGCTGGTTAGAATGGTGTGGGAATACTGAAGGACAGCCTCAGGTTCTTTCTCATCCTCCACCCTAGTCAGCAACAATTATAAAAATGTGTTTCATTACAGATTTTATGTCATCCACAAAAACAAGGAAATTAAAACACTGGACAGTTACTTAATCCAAGCAATACATCCTTCCTATTCAGTTAGTTGGAATTGAAGTGTAGGTCTTTCAGAATTGAAAATATTAAATGGGATGTAGCCGTATTTCAATGAACTTCTGTCAACACCACTAAACTAAGCCTGAGTCTGTCCTCAAAACACATACCTGCAAGTTTGCAAGTGGAAAACCAGCATGCTTGCAACTCTCCATTTAAGCATAGAGTTTTCACCAGTAAAATTGCAGCAGCTAATTTTGAGAATATGAGGACTAGGCTATTTGTGTTGTAATAGGCAGCCTGTTTACTGCAAACCACTACGAGGACCTTCCTGCTTAGTAAGTACCAGAATACTTTCCAATCACTTTCTATGGCAATATAGTTTTAAAAACAATATAAATATACACACAGTATCATGAAAATAGGAGCCTTCCAAATATATCAGCACTTCTGCAACTCCAGTAAAACAAACATCTAAGTTACCGAGAGCACTTTAGATACAAATCTTAGATATCCTTATCCCTAGATGAGAACAGACTTTTATTATGTAAGGCATGCCTGTATTTTGTATAACTCATTATCAGACAAACTCTTGAAATAAATTCAAAAGAAGTTGCTAGAAACTGAAAGGTGGTTCTTTGGTTAAGCCTGTGCATCTGCTACTTTGTACCTAGGGCCTCATTTGTATTTGTGGAAAAGCTGTTCAAGTATGAAATTTCTACCAAAAAAACCCACTTCCTATGTATAAAAAGGACCCATTTGTAAAGATCCATTGTGTCAAAATATTTCAACAATCTATACAAGAGGCCTTAATTGCCACCAAACCTGCAACTTAAGCAAAATTACATACGGAAGAAAAGCACTAGAGTAGTTTGATGCTGTGACCTAGGCAACACACCATTTCAGGAATTTAAGAACTCTGTTTATTATTAAGATATATCTTAATATATAAGATACATCTATTAAGATATTTGGCCAAAGGCTTACAGGGGGAAAAAAACCAAACTAAACTAAAAAAAAAATCCATGCTCTCTCCCCTTCCTCTTTGGAAATAAGCTTAAATTTGTTTGAAAAGTTAATTGAACTCAGCGACAGCATCTGAAAACCAACATTAAACAATCCCCATTCAACTTCTTCCTATTCCTGGAAGTACACCTGACAATCATACATTACCCCTGCCTGAAAACACTTAAGGCCTTTGATCAATTTTAGTTGACAAGATTACTCCACTGCAATGGTGGGTAAACAGCAAAATACTATCAGATTTCACTGCAAATGAGGGTAACATTAAAACTATTTAAACAAGTCCTCCTGTTTCAATAGGAGGAAAAAACACATTTAACAATTTGCATGTCTACTGGTTTCAGGAGGATATTAGAAATACCAGCCTCCAACAACATTAAATTTCAGTGTGTACAAGAGGATAACATTTAGATGTTGTTACAAGTTACAGGTGATGGTCAAAGCCTCTAAAGAAATATTCTGAGCAGCAGCAAGTAATTACTACTTTCATTTAACAATGAGTGGTTTACACCTTTTTTTCCACCAGATTAACCAAGAATAAGTATTTTGGAATTAGCTTTCTTTAAAGCTACTACAATTTAATAACACAAATAACCCAATAAATAAAAGTCAAGTTAGTCATTTCAGCAGATAATGACTCCAGCGGATATACCTGTCCTCTTAACCACTCTTTAAGAAGACAGGTCTTCAAGGTCTCCAACAAGGCAGTTGAACTATGTGTTAGTACGCAAAGCCATGGGAAGTAGACATTCCCTCTTGAAGAGGCAAAGTGCACAATAATGTAAGGCCAGCAGATGTTCCAGAAGTGGTTTCTCCTGAAACCCAAGCTATGCTTCCCTGTGAGCTGCCCCTAGGCACAGCTGGAAACAGAGTGAAGGCCATGACTGCTGTGAACTCAAGACAGAAGACAGTGATTCTCTCATGTTGAATAGGTGCAGCACAGCACCTTCATCACTCTGCAGCCATTTTCATCTCCTCAGGACTCTCTCTAGTTGACCTGGGGGGAGGAGGGGATGAAAAAAATTAAGACTCAAATCTGTCGAGTGATTACAAATATCTCATTCCCTACAAATGAAATGGGAAACAAACACATGTGCAAAGTTTTGTGTGTACTGTGGGAAGCTCTATCTACGGCATATACAGGAAGTCTTGGAACATAACTTCTAGAAGTCAGAGGCTACAGACAGGTCCAATTAGTGTTTTTTCTCCTAAGAACTCATATGAAAGATGACAACGTTATTCACGTGAATGAAGCAAAGGATTATTTCTGACAAGCACAGAATCCTTTTTCAGATATATGTATAATTAGCTAACCTATGTAATTGAACAAGACAGTAGAGACATTAAAATGGCTACTGTCATTAATAACCTCACAATATGATTTCCAACTCTAATTAAGTATTCAATTAGGAGTTTATTCATCCCATTCCTTAACTGTACAGTTTAAAGATACATTTCTATATTCCACGTTTGGTAACTTCAATAAAGAGATTAATCAAGATCATACTTGCAATGGAATAATGGCATATGATGTCATCTCATTTTTTAAGTTCAAGTATGTTTATTTATATTTTGCAGTATTGTACAGTAACACATAAAAATGCAATATTTGCAAGCTGGTCTCTTATTACGGACAATGAACACTATTTGATACCCATGAATAACAGTTTTACACAGAAAAAAGGATGTTCAATCATCTCCTAACACAATGGCAACATATAAATTACAGGATATGAAGGTATTATCAGTGAATTTTCTAAAAGAGCCTTCTGGAAGAAGCTGAGACACATTAAACAAACATTCCAAGTTTACAAGTTCCAATAAGTATTTTACTTTACCACAATTTTTATTTCTAGAATATAGGATAGCTGAATCCTCTCCAAATACTTTAAGAGGCATGTAGGTGTGTATGCATACTCTTATATAAAATTCATGCACACATTCTCTATACCTATGCATACATACACTGATCCATGTTAAAACATAATGCATCCATGGAAGACACTTACAACTTACCGGTAAATCTGTAATGGCCATGCTGCTTGTGATGGAGTGGGCACTGAGTTTGTCGGACTCACCAGCATGGCACTATATATGTTGGAAGCAACCACAAGTATACAAAGTAGAATTGGCCCTATGATGGCTCCTTCCAGTCCCAGGTAATATGCTCCACCAGCTACTGCAAGACCTGTCAGGTAAGGATGGCCACCTCTGGAATTATGGCACAAGCAGAATAAAATTAAATTAAGAACAACAAACAACAATACTATCAATTGTGAAATGTGAATTAATCATAAAGTTTTATTAAGCTTAGAAAATGACACAGCTAGCTATAGATACCCATATGTACACTATAAACTGCTGTTTGAATGACTGCACAAATATTCCAAGCAGTATTCTGTGCTGTATTTGCACAACAGATCAAACAATGTTTTATAGCATATAATGCTGGTAATATCCACAATGGAGTAACTACTTTATAGACATCTGCTGAAGAATGTCTGAAGGCATCAACAGCAAAAACATTTCCATTTTGAAAATGGAAAGATGATTGATTACAAAGAATGTTCATGCTTTCTGGTCAAGAATTGTTAAATTTTAAGACAACTAGCAACAGGTACCATGAGCACCCCTGAGCAGACATTAATTTACACAATGATAGCAACTTGCACTGCATCTTTCAAAGAATAGTTAGCATATATTCTTTCAATAAAGTCATGTCTTCTCATTTCGTTACAAAACAACCTCTTAGATTAAGTGTTTCTTATCATTAGCTTTTAATGTTTTCAGATTAAAAACAAAACCAGATTTTAATATTATTAATTACCAACATTGACTGGAAAGCTGGTGCCAATGGAGCTTTTGATAAGAGCTATTATGGCAGCAAGTAAGTCATTCCATTTTTCTTTGCCATGTTTCAGTTCAAATGTACAACATGAATCCTATCAACAGCATTTATAACAAAACCTGCTTATCATGCTTAATTTTTATAGCTAAAATAATGACAGTAACATGGAATTATACAAGAAAAGCTACAGCTGAAACTTAACACCCAATTTTCAGGAAGTTGCTCTAAATTCTGAGTTTAATGGAATGAAAATACCAGCTGGTCAGTTTAAAGCTACGGCAGTTTCTGCCAGGTTTCTACCATGGTCCTAACTTCTACCCAACTCCCACACTGGGAGTCTTTGCCTTCATCACAACTGTTGCAGAATGAGACCATGAGACATGACCTATTACATCATATACACCTCAATCATGTCTTACGTAGATCAAATTTAACCTACTGGTAGGGCCAGATTGTTTTTTGAGGGGACAGACTTGACTTTAAAGTTTTATATTTCTCCAACAGTAGACACATGATTCGTTTCTAAACCTTTAAAAACTTTAAATTTTTTTTTTTTCCAATATTTGCATCTGTTTAAATGTTTTTCTGGCTAGTTTGCTAAATTAAACAACAGATCATCTGATGAAATAGGACTACAGTATAGATTTAATGCATTTGGAAAACCCTGCATAACCTAATTATAGCTATTTCAAATAGATTTAATCTAATCTGCAAGACAGCATGATGCTTACTGTTCTATTTAATAGGAAGAATACAATTTTGCTCCACCATCAGAAAATCTATTCCTGCCACATATATTTTCTGGACAGTAAACAGAGCATGCATCCCCTACAGTCAAAAAATGTATTCTAATACGTAGACGACTTATTGTCTGGTTAAATAGCTACTAGCCTTAAATTTATCCATGATTTATTGTTGGGAAAAAAAACATGATTTATTATTATTGTACTTCATTTTATTATGATATTTTACTCATTAGCTTTAATTAATGCAAAATAACTAGTGCCACAGTTTATGAAAATTATTATTAATATTGTGCATATTATCATTAGTTTCTTCTGTTCAGTGTAATTATATTTGGTGAACAAAATTTTAATTTCTAACTTAGCACAGAACTGAAACACTTAAAGTCCTTATTCTACATTAACTCCACTATAACAAAAATCAGCACCAATGAGGGACTAGTACCAGTGTGTAACTAAGTCTAGACCATGAAGTTCTCAATTCAAACAGAAACAGTTTATTAGGATTGTTTCTGATGATCAAGACTGAAGCAGTGACTTCAAGGAGTACAACTTTTTATCTATCTTGTACGTGGTTGTGAATGTGTCTTGCACATATGAAACTCGGCAGTTCCAATCTTTGCCAGCTCTGTTAAAACAGGGATGTTCCATCTTCTAATCTGAACTGCATAGAGGGATTCACTAGATATTTCAGCAGCAGCAAACGCCAGTGGACATTTCAGGTGCACTCCAGATACAACTGCAGATGTTGACTTTGTCTCCATAGTTTGGACTTTGTTTCTTTGTGTACAAACTCAAAGCTGAAACCAGGAAACATTTCAAGTCCACAGAGGCAGCCAAACACTTAGCAAGATTTTTCAAGAAATCTGTGCCTATCTCCCACAACAGGAAAATAGCACTGGCTACTGTCTTAGTAGGAGTCTATCTCCAGTTTTGCAATTTCACCTGTCTCAACGCATTTAAAGACCAATCCAAATCAATAGATTTTTACACTGGGGTATGGTGACATAACACAAGGGTTTTGACTTCCAAAAAAATCCACAATCCATTCTGAAAAACTGAAGTATTATTTTTCAGGTCCCTAACTAGCTCATGGATTTCTTGTTTGTTCTGCAGTGTCATCTGGCATTAGGAGATGTAAAGGAAAATGCTACATGTCTTCAGTCAATGATTAGATAAATAGTAAAGGTATTTTTAGAACTACTTTACCAACTGAAAGCTGACTTAGAGAACGAATTCAAGACCTCTCATCCCTCTGTGACAAAGTTCACAGAAAAGAAGCCTGGGAAAGTAAAGACACTTAGGCCAGTAAGATTTCTTACTGTTAGGTGGTATCACTACACACATTCCTATGCTTGAAGATACCGTTCTGACTGCTTCAGAACAGTAAGTTTAATTAAAGACATCAATGATCATTAAGGATTTTTACAATACTAACTTTAAAAAGTCTTCAATGTACTTACCCTGATATATCGGAATAAATCGCTGTATCTACAAAATAGGTTGGCAAGAGGTGAAAAACCAAGAGCAAAATGGCTTTGCATCCCTGTCCTTGCACAAGCCACAAATCTAGGACTGCAGGGATGGCTGCCCAGTATGTCCCCAGAAACGGCACTGCTCCAAGGATTGCTGCTAATGCTAGAGCACACAGAAGCACAGGTGAGAAAGAGACCAGAACATATTTCACAAATGTATTTACAGTTGAATTCTGACACTTTTGGCATACCAGTAGTCCCACTTCTATCAACTTGTTGCAAATAAGATACTGAAGAAATGCCACATAAGGCTTTTGATGTTTTGTAGCTGTGGTTTAGGAAAAAAGAAAGTTACACTATTCCCCATACAAAAAAACTTCACTGTCTGTTATAAGGAGTTACTCCCAAAAGAAGCCACAATTCAAAAAATTTAAATTTATACCAATCATGCACATTTCAAACTTTTACATAACTATAAATTAGCAACTGTGTGTAAGAAAGTATACAAGCAGAAGTCTCATTGTAACTTAGCAGATCTCCTGCAGTCAGCCATAGTAACGTAGGTAGTACTGTGAGAAACCAGGCAAATATAAAATCCATGACTTACATATTTCTGTATGCACATGTGTACACACAGACATACACCCTCTTGATTGTACAAATACCCACTGTAATCTAAAGTGATGCAGTACTGCTGTCATTCTAATTTAATGCAACAGGAATGAACATCATAAAAAAAAAAAAAGGAAGTTTTTTTCTCTTAATCGTTATTAACCAGAAAGCAAAAACTTTTAAGATTTCACATGTAGCTGAAAGACAAAGAACGATTCTCTTCTAAGTAGGTCTAATGACAATCAATGCCTTTAAGGTAGTTGCACTTTTTAACACAGCCATTTCCTATTATATTGGGTTTTGTTGCTTTATAAGCTTCCCCTTTTGTTTCCCCGTACATGAAGGTACAACATTTTCTAAACAATAATAATTTATTATTTAAATATAGAGGGAAGAGAGGCAAAAGAGGAAAAGGGGAGAAGATTTTTCAGTGAAAACTGTTCAGCCACTTCCAAAGCCAACATTTAAAGAATAACAGAAAACCAGAGGCTGGTAATACAGGTAGGCAACAGTATCAAGAATAAGAAGCATATCTCTATCATGCATTTTCATGATATCACATCTTCCTGCATTTAGGCATCTTGAAAAATCAGCACCTGTCAGCTATGGAAGAAACAAAAGCGAAGCCAGGCTGAGAGAAGTTAAAACCTGGAAAGACTTGGACTGAAGAGAATGAAGAAGTAATTACATGCAGCAAAAGAAACACAGGAGAAGTAAAATAGTAAAATTGTGTAATATTATCTATAAATAGATTATAATTGTTCCAATTCTTACCAGATGGTATGAAGACTATGTTAATCCCAAATATAGTGTGAGTCAGCCAAGTGTAGAGTCCATAGAATCCAGCCATTTTGAGGGAAGCATCAAATACACCTCTAAAACAATCGAAGAAACTCTGTTAAATGTTATTGGCAATAGGATGCTGGGAACTATAAAGATATAAACAAGCTGCTTTGAAAAACTGCAAAGCCATTAGTGCCACAACTGACACAACTGAAAACGTAACACTGAACTCTTTATGCATTTGTTCCCTACGAAAAGGATAAGCATCCATCACATCTGTCATTTAAGGCATTTAGACACAAAAAACCCTAGACTGTTCTTTACTGTACAATGGGTTCCAGGGATAAATTCCCTGAAAGAAAGTGCTCAAGCATCAGACCACATCTTCTATCAAAAATAATCTTTTATTTATGAGAAGCAGTACCATTCTACGTACGAACTACTTTTTCTTTTCCCTTTTCCACTTTTACCTGTTCATTCATTTTCTTTATCTGCTTAAGTTTCTATACCTGCTCATTCTCATCAGATTAAAACCACTGGCCTATGAAGTGAAATAGGCTTTATAAATACTATTCTATAGAATAGAAATATATAGAACAGAAATATTGCTATTTATCTTTACTATACTTACATGTCTTCGCAGATGAAAATAATAAAGCACCTCATATTCAATACTGGATTTTAGCCTCAGTATCTTTATATTCCTAGCTTTTAGGTTGCTTACTAGGTTACATTACT
>NW_010531580.1:338-12250 GCF_000687285.1 Phaethon lepturus | reverse complement strand
CCTCGATCCTGCTGAATCTATGTCCAATGTGCTGGCCACAAAACAAAGTTCTCCTCTCAAGTGTGACCACAGTTTCATGAGACAGCAAACAGGCAGCTAACTGTTGTATCGTTTTTACAGCACTAGCACACTTACACGTGGAGTATAACTAACTGAAAACTTGTGCCTTACAACTCCAGTCACAAAAATTATACTCTGAAACTGGTATATCTCACCATTGTACAATGGTGAGATGTACTGGCACAGTACCTGTGCCAGTTTTTCACCCTTTCTTGAGAAAGCCATAGAGTTTCCTGAAACCACTCTTTTAGCTTGGGTCTAAGTAACCAAACTATCCCTGAGTTCCTCTCCTCAGAACAGTCCTAACAGTTACATCATTGCAGAAGCGGTGGCACACACCCCCTCTTAGCAAAGATAAATGCAAAGTTTGTTGATGTTAACTTCCTATTTTACATTTCATGCTTTTAGTTACACTGCTTGTGTCTTTGCAGTTTTGGGAACGTTGGCAGGAGGGCAGAGAGGACAGGAAGACATGCAACTGAAATCATGAATCCAGATGATTAGTGGAAAGGTTTTCATTGTACTTCGAACAGGAATGCAGTCTGCACAGAAAACAGCTCTTTCTGAAACTAAAGCCTGTAAGAGAACAGTTTCTTTCCTCTTGAGTCAATAAAGCCTTCTAGAAAAGAAACCCCCTCTGCTATTAAACTACGAGGTAGAATATTCTATTCTCAACTACCAGCAAGAATCCCAAGACTCACAGTTTTTGCTTCTTTGAGCACTACCCTCATCATTATTTCCATGGGAAGTTCACACATTTTTGCCCTCCTTTCCCACCTAAAGGCATGCATAAATTCCCACATGACTGTTGAATCAAAATTCTCATTTAAAATTCACCCACTGGGAGTTATGAGTGCATAATAAACCTCACACATCAACACTGCTGTTCAAAATGTGAGATTCTCTTAACAGACTAACCAGGAACAGCTGTTGTCAGCCATTTTCCCCCAAAAAAGAGGGAAAAGGAAAATATGGAAAAAAGCAAGCTTTAAAGAATGACCTGAAACAACAAATCCAACCTTTGAGAGACAAATATTATGTGGTGCGTAAGAAGGGGAAGGAATATTTACAAATATGTGGCATCAGTGAAAGAAGCCTGAATACTTTGCTGTTTAGCTAAACTTCTATAATATTAAAATGTGAAATCACAGACCAAAATATATAGAATATACAGATTTTGAAGAGTGAAATACTCACCTGTATTTTAGTTATAAGAAAAGTAAGATTCTGGAGTAAAAAAAAATTGGCAGGGAAGAAAGAAAACCCCAAAAACCAAAGCCACAGTAAGAATGCTGAATCTGAGTTTGCATTAAAAACTCAAGATGTTTTCATCCTTCAGCTACTCAAAAGTCTTACTTTTCTGCATTTTCTGTGACATTTAATTAGTCTGCTCTTTCTGAGGATATCAAAGGAGCATAATATTTTTGTAACAAGAACCTGTTTATCAATTGAAACTGATTCTGTTAACCATCAAGTATAAACATCATATAAAAAGGAGGGAAAATAATCAGTCTATCAACATTATAATTAAGGATACCTTACAAAAAGAGAGGGCTAAAATACACTTTAATCTATACGTGTAAGTTATCTGTGGTTGGATTTTAAGAATTTAGAGCATGAACAATTACAACAGGGTCTTTGGCAATGGAAGCCTCCAGACAGCTGGAGAGATCAAGTGTTACCTGTACTGCAATGATCACAAGGGTGCAACAAAAAAACCCACCACTTCTCCTGGTTGCACTAAGGATACATTTCCTCCCACTAAACCCCTATGCTTTTGTCAAGCCAACTTCCTCAGCCTTGGAGTGGTCTCTGAAATCTTAGACCTGTCCCATAGAAACCCCTTTGCACTATAAAGAATACATCTCACAGTTTCTGAAACTTTTCATTGGTGACACAAAGTTTTCAACTTTTTTTAATCCAAGTTGCCAGGTCCTTCAAAGACCAAGAAGAAAACCGTTTCAAAAACGAAAAGCAAAAAAACAAAAAACCCAAACCCCACAACATATCCAGAACAATTTGTTAGAAGCATTAAATCTAAATATTAAATAGCATCTATGAGAACCCAGATTTCAACATGCTATAATTAAATCTTCAAGTAAATCTTTTTCTTATCAATCAAACAGCAACTGTGGCACAAATACATCTCAGTTGTGAAAAATATTTTTAAAACTGTCCTTGAAGTATCTCCTTATTTTTCCCATAAAGATATTTTCTGCACTGTAGTAAAACTAACAAGGTCTTAACAACTTCTGTAAGTATGCCCCAAAACTACATTTTGGTATACAGGAGGCGAGGCAGACCTCTGGCTTGAGGCAGGTATCTGAAGTATTGACTCCACTTGAAATTAAAATATCCATCTACAACTACTGGAAAGACTTGCTTTTTAAACAAGCAATCATCTTAGATTTTCCCCACAGACACTACAAAAGGAGTGAAGACAGTCTTACTATGGCAAGCAAAAGAAAGACAACAACCCAGAAAAATTATTCCAACAGCCACAATTAATTGCTGTGAATTTAACTATGTTAGGGAGTAACTGCAAAACCATTTCTCATTCATAAGAAATCATCTAAAACTGCCATTCTACTTTACGCAGTTTTCACATTTCAGTTCAGAAAAGCATTCAGATTAATTTTATTCAAATTTAAATTCAAGTTCTGCCATGTTTTTTACAGATGTAGTCATCTTGTAAGAAAATTTTAGACTGGTAAGTCCATTACTCATTACAGATGCACTAGTAGAAGAACGGAAAAGTTAATCATGGACAAACAGGTATGTCCTGGTCTGATGTTATTCTGCAAGTTGATACTCTATTTCAATAGCAAAAGAGCATATACCTCTAAAAGACTGTAGAACAGTACAGCATCTCTCTAGCTCCTTGCATCTAGCATACACAAGTAAGCTGAAAGGAGAAGGCATCACACAGTGCAGAGAAGCTGTGAGGTGCAAGTGGTCAAGCAGGAAGCTAGAGGAGGCGATACCTAATTTCATTCTCCTCCTCTCTTTCACCTTTCTTTGTGTCTGCCTCAACTAGTCAGAAAAAGCACAGGGGATCCTACTTTATGGTGAGTGTGGCCCAGGAGAACTCTGAAGTCTCTCAAGACTCATGTTTGTTATTTCTGTCAGAAAAACTAAGAATCATATCTTAAAGTCTCTAGAAATTTACATCCGTTTAACTTCATGGTTAAAGCAGCTAAAAAATTAATGCTGAACACACTAACCAGAATCTTCATCAACAGTATGCTTCAGGTACTCTGCATCTGTGATACCAGATCTTAAAGATGATGTGATATGCTAGCGCAAAGGCTAAATGAATTTATAAGACCTTCCCGGTGAAATTATGACAGTAAATTATTTTCAACTCTTAACACGTTATTGGCATACATACAGCTTCCTTTTATATACAAGAGTAACTGTATGTTTCAGAAATCAGAAAAACCAATTGCTGCTCATGTCTCACTTCAGCATTGTATCTGGATGAACCACTTTACCTGCAAGAGATGTCATCTGCAAATGTGTAGGTTATGAGCACTTCATGGCAATTTGGTGTAAGGCATACTTAGACATACATATTCCATTTTACTGAGCTTTGAAAACAATGTAAAATAAAAAAAAAAAATCAGAGGACATGGGTCATATTTCACATTATTCAGATTAAAAATGAAGAAACTTCTGTCAAATTGTGAAATGTTTTTACATAGCTGGCCTAAATATTTTTGTGTTGCAGTTCTTTCTACTTCACTGAGAAAACAGGGAATTTGCTTACAGGTTTCACAAGGGGAAGTGCCACCTTTTCATTTTATAGCTTTTGTGGGTTTTAGCAAATTTTTTTTTCTCTCTTTTACTCATTTTCCATAAAAAGTCTACAGCTTCCCTTTTGATTCTACTGAAGTTTACATTAAATGTATGTCCACCTGAATGCAGGTTCACTTCACAGAGTCTGCAGGTAAGGTCTGTTTACCATTAGCGACACAGTGAAATTTTCAGAAATTTCAACTTAATGCTGCAACAATCCCAGTTGAAATGAAAGATGCAGAAAAGTGAAGACTCCTGGGACGCAGAACATACCTCAAGCATCAACTCTGAGCATTCCTTCTCTGACCTCAGAGTTAATTTGATTTTCTAGATATCTCTGTTCCCAGAGCACTGGAGGAAAGATGAGCATATGGGCTGAAATGATGAGAACTGGAGTTTCCAGACAGATTAGAGTAAGCATATAGTAAGTTCAACTAATAATTATTTTTTGAGGAGTTAGTTTTAACTAACTAGCTCAGCTCTCTATTGCCTATCCAAGTCATATGGTTGCTATATTAAATTTGTAATGAAGGCGTATTGACTCTGTCAGCTAAATGGGCATAAGAGTAAAAACTAGACAAAAGTGACATTTGTTTTTGGAAAGGTTTGCAAGAATTAGCTTTTCCCTAAATACCTTACAAAACACTTTACAAGCCATACAGGTTCACAACCCAATTAAAATGCAGTTTGATAACAAGAACACCCTAAGCCAAAAATACTGTTAGAAAAAGACAATTTCACTCTTTCTTCATCTTCTTTACAGCACTGATGTTTGGTATTTTCCCATATTCTCTAAGCAGACGTTACAGGGTTTGTACTGTATCTTTGTTGCAAAATCTTCCTGTATACAGAACTAATTCAAAATGATTGTTTAATAAACTCTAGCTACAAAATTTCTTTTGAGAATACAACCTTTACATCTTAAAAGTAGATAGTTCAAGGTATAAAAGCAAATGCAATGCATTCCAAACTTCACAGCACAGCTTCACAATTTATTTCAAATCAGGTTAACTAAGCCTGCCCATTCTCCTGTTCTCAAGCATTCATTTCTTCCCCAGACCACCCTTCCTTTGTCTACCTGCCAGCACAGCCTCTTTTATGTGCCATGACGGTTTTTACAATGAATTCAACTAACAATTATTTTTTGAGGGGTTAGTTTTAACTAACTAGCTCATCTCTCTACTCCCTATCCAAGTCATAGAGCAGTGGCATAAATAGCTGCATTCCCACCAGCAAAGAAGCCAGCACACTCGCAGCTGGAGGGCAGAAACTCTTCTTTTCATGATAGTGCTGTCTTATCCCAGCTGAAACTAACAGCCACTGTCACCGTAACTTCAAAACCAAGTAACTCATTTTCTTTCTTCAGACACCACCAAGATCCATTGCAAAAGACAAGCTACCTGTGACAATCAAAGGACAGCTATTAACTTAAAAAGACTGAAGCAGTCATCTTCTACAATGATTCCCCAAATTTCAAGTGATCACCGGGAGAACACTGAAGAATGAAATGACTCAAAGAAGTCCTTTTGCAAAAAAACTCTTAAGCTGTTCTTTGACTCTCTTTAAGGGTTCTGTTCTTTCAGGAATAAAAAATACCTTAATTATTTTTCAGTTTCAAACTACATATGAAAATAAGCAAAAAGTGCCAAGATATATTCCAGCTATGAATAAAGCAGAAGTGGCAGTTAAGTGCTTCTTGACAGGGTAAGATAATCTCAGGAGCAATATAAATATGCAGATGACTTTCAGAGAGGACGCCATGACAAGATTTCAACAGTTTTGCTTTCATCTGCACTACATTTCATCAGTTATTTTATTCCCCAGACACTACTGTCTTCTAACTGAGCTTGTCTGCAATCCTGCTGCAATTCCACAATCGGTCATCATCCTCACTAGCTCAAGTAGTTTTGCCGCATCGGTGAGGCGTCCCTCTCTACTTCTTTCCCAGGACAATTATGAATAGATGGTATGGTAGAGGCCCCTACCACAACACCATCATTTACTCCTGCCCTCTGTTTCTTATCTTTTTAACTGATTATTTATCTCATCATTACTTAATTTCCTTGAAAGTCTTTGGAAACAAATGCCATAAAAAGCCTTTATGAAACTTCAGTAGAACATACCAACCAGATCAACTTACTAATGGCCTTGCTTGTTGACCACTTTAAAAAACAGGAAGAGTAAGGCAGAACTTCTCTCTGTGAAAACTCTGTTGATTCCCTGCAACTGATTCATATTCACCAGGTGCTGGTATGTCCTCAACTTTAATTCCTACTAAGCTGCACAGTACTGGAACATTTTAATTTTTTTTAGTTTTGCCCTTGAGTTTTCTTTGGTGAGTTAGTATTATCCACTCTCACCAATTTGCTGTTGCTCATTTGGTCTGTTTCTTCTACAACCTCTTCTACAGTCACTGTACTTTCTGAGAGATTCTGCTGCAGCTCACCCAGTAAGAAGTGTTTTACCATGCCACTCCTCCCCTTACCTTCACAAAGAACACCACAGCGTCAATCTAGCTCCCCCCCGCAACAGGCTGCAGCAGCCTTGTTGCCGAGTGCTCCTTGTCATCCCTCAGCCTCCCTGAGTGCTTCCTGCTCCTGCTGCACATGAAAACTGGTATTTTGGTTTAACAGTATTTTGTGGAGCTTCGAGCAAGTGAATCAAACTCCCTCTCCAAACTCCCTCTCCCCTCCACCCCTTTCTGGCCTATTTCTATCTGCCAAAACATATGATCCTTCTGTTTTCTTAATTTAGCTAAAACTTCAGCCTTTTACAGGCTAGTTTCTAATTTCCTGTGACCTTTGTTACTTTGCTGTTTAGCTGTGTGGCCAGTCTTCCCTTTAGCCTTACTCAAGCCTTTCTTAGCAGTTGGCACTGTACAATGAACATTTATTATTCTCCACACCACTTGTAAGGATATAATACTTTCAGATCCCCATTTTAGTTGAAAAGTAATGAATGAGAGCAACAGCTAGCAGGACTCAATGAAGCTCGAGATCCATTGCAGTCTTTTATTAAGAAACTCTCAGTCTGTTCAGATTATTATTATCATAAAATTATGAATCAAAAGCACAGAGAAGAGGGCATTTTGATTGCTTATGCTGGTAGAGAGAATACATAACAGACTGACCTTATAGTTTGACCCAACATGACAAAAAAGCAAAAAGCTAAAGCTGTGATGTTAAATCTTTGAAATGTCAGGAAATTCTGAAGTTTTACATCAGCCTTCATGTTGCCTTCTTACATTAAAATAAATCTGTATGTCAAATAGCAGAAATCTAACCTAGGTTATAATAATATATACTGCAACCTTAAATACACACATAATGAATTATTAGATATGCAAGCATAGAATCCTGCAATATGTTATACTTGAAATAATACTCATAGTATCCCTTTATTCTCAGAAATGCCTGATAAAAGACCTGTTCCCTGTAGATTTAAGATATACTACAGCACTCCTTGTCTTTCCATCCCACCAAGTTAGCTACTAGGCCTGCCTGAGAAGCAAAGAGAAAAACTAACTGGCTGAGCTGAATTCCAGATGCAGGTAAGTGTCACTGTTTTTACTGATACAGTCTATGTCACTTACTGACTAAACTTTCATTCAAATAAAAATTGTAAGTCTGACATACAAATAACTGTTTAAAAAAGTTGATGTGGTAGAAAAAACAGCATATATACATAACTGCATAAGTGCGATACGTAATTCAAGTATTAGTATCTGAGATGCAATATAGTTACATTATTCTTAAAGATTGTGTGCCAATCTGCTTTTGCGTTTAAATGTGTGCGTGCGCGCACACACACACAATAACCCACATCCTCTATGTGTTTACAGATATCTTCAGTCTTAAACAAAATGGATAGTCACAGACAAACTGAAAAAATGCACTTAAAAGAAACTGCTGTTAGAACATACAGAATGCACCGTCTGGAATACAAAAGAAGCAAATGGCAGAATATTGGTACTGCCTGACATAAAACAGTAACCCATCAATGTGTTTGAAAATACACTCTACCAGTCTACGTGGTGTAGAGAACAGAATTGTTTGTTTCAGCATCAGATTATGCACTTATGTAATCTCGTGAATTAAGGGTAGCAAACTGTAAAATTCCTACAGACTTTGCGACATGCTTGACTCAAATTATGTGTGTACAGTAATGAACATTTTTTCAAAGTTTCAGGTAAATTTAGAAAAAGAGTAAAGGTTAAGCATGAGCAAATCAATTATTTTCTGAAATTTTCTTTTAATATCTATTTTACTTTGAATAACTTTTTAAAATCATATGTATGTAAAGCAATATACAGACAGTTGTGTTTAATACGAACAAGTATTTTTGATATGAGAGAAAGGCAATACAGGCAAAGACAAATCCTTTTTTCTTTGCATATAGGAGAATATTTAAGACTAAAATTAAATAAAAGACTAAAAATTTCAGACTAAAAATAGTGGTATGAGCAAGTTATGTGGCTATTGCTACTAAAACAATCAGCCGATAAATACTACTATCTATCCCACTAGGATAATCAGGTGACAGTTACTGTAAGTTTGGTCCTGCAAACATAGTTAAACACTGCGGCATCTCTTCTAGAGTTACAGACTGCATTCTACTTTTTTTTTTCAGTAACTCAACTGAAGCTTTCCTTTACTCCATGTAATTAAAAAAAAAAGTATCTGTTATTCCCAGTTTCAGACTAGAAAATTATTTCATTAAGACAGAATAGTTTTCAATTCTATTCCCATCTCGTAACGTACACCGTAAGTAGAGCTTATAAAATTTCAGTACGGTCCTGTTAAATGCATTCCTGTGACAAAAGAGGTTTCTGCAAGAGATACTCCTGCTACAAAGAACATACACTGCATGCAGAAATTCAGTCAAAACATAATCAGTTAACAGTTGTCTTTGAAAAATTAATCTGAAAGACATTATTAATGTTGCAATAAAATAACAAGATCACACATTTTACTTTTTCTAAGCATTAGCTTAACATGCTGGAAGATTATTGTTTTCTGTGGGAATTGTATCACCATCTCATTTTCTCCATCATTACTGCCAGGATGCCACAGCAAACCAGCTAGATGCTTAAACAGCTGAGATTTTTTTATTTATTTGTTTGCATGGTAGCTCATTTCAGATCTCTTTATGTTAATAAATAAAAGTTGAAAAACCAGTAAGAACCTATTTCAGCCATCAAGGCACTATAGGTTTTCTTCACATCAAATCTCTCTTTGACTTTCTGGCAAATTTCAATTAAGGATATGTTTACTATTTCCTCTTTAGAAACACCTAATGTTTTAAGTAACTTTCACATTACCAATGAAAGAATCTGACAAATTACATGGCAAATGAAGAAAATGAAGCAAATAATGATAACCCTTCTCAAATTGAAAACAAACAATACTCATCTTCCTGGCATTACAGAACAAACTTCCACTAACACACATTTCAAGGCATCACTCAAAATACCGATCTGGGTTTAAGACCATTTCACAACATAATTAGGCCCCACCAAAATTGAAAGCTGCAGTAACTTTAAGCCACAGCCATACCCGTGTGCATGCACTCATGTGAAAGTATCGCACACACTAAATTGCACTGAGGCCGTGACAACATGCAACTTAGTAATGTGCAATATCTCCACCAGAGCAAGCAGAATGGGAGCTTCAGGGAAGAAGGGTATGGTGCATTCAGGAAGAGAACGACATGCTGCTTAGGGAAAGGAAAATGGTTCAGGCAAAGGTGTGCATGCTACTATTTTGGAGACCTGTGAACTGGAGAATTACTGCTTCATCCATTCAGGGGAAAAAAAAAATCCATACAAGAGAACCACCTCCCTATTTCAGGACTAAGGACATAGTATTCCTACTTATGCAGTGAGGTAGGTGGCTTATGAACTAACTTGATTTTACAGAACCTTTCTGAACAAAGCACATCTCACAGCTATGTGCAGATAACAATTTCCTCCTGACCCTCAAAATACTACATTATTAATAGAATTACAATGAAAAATTTCACTAGCTAGTATTGAGAACTAAAATTATCCAAATCCAGTAAACCGGTCCAAGTGGTTCTCACATTTCTGAAGCAAGCAATCTTCCTAGCCCTGTCTGAGAGTGCTGCCAAAAGAATTCCTGCAGCTCAACTTACTCTGGCATAACCCTTCTGCCACATCCGCCAGTACCCTCCCTATTCCCCTCCCTCCACCAATTCCTATAGCTGACTTTTAGTACGTTCAGTGAAAGAAAATGCATTTACTATATTCACAGGCTACTAAACACCACTGCCAGTCAAGGGAGACTCTTGCACACAATGGAGGTGCAATACTACCTTCATAATTCATCACATTCTTGTGCTGATACCCACATATATAATATGGAAAACAGGAAAAAATTAAAATCAAAAAGGAAAAAAAAAAAAAAAGGACAGAACGGCAAGAGGGACAAAAGGCAAAGGGAGCATTTATCAAGAAGAAATAGTAATGAAGTGTGGCTGCACCAGGAACATGAAAATTGGAGTGAGAAAGACCTGAGATTGACTGTAAACCAAGAAAAAAACAGAAAAACCAACCGGGCACGAAAGACCAAAACTAGCAGAGAACACATGCTATTTTGCTACTGAGGTATTAGCAGTATTCAGGATTATTACCATTTTCCTAAATTTTTATTTCCCACCTCATTTGCAGCCAATGGCACACGGAATTCCAGCACGGAATTTGGCATTGTGAATTTTGAATGAGTTGCTTTATTTGAAGTAGCACCAGTACTTCACACATCAGTCCAAAAACTCTGTGGTCACACATGGTTTTGGTAGCTATCTTCTTCCCAGGCTTTGTACCATCTTCTACTGAATCATCACCCAAATATTGATCTTCCCTCTGCCCCCACCGATTAAATACTGCTTTCCCCAAAACGTAACCAATCAGGAGGACAAAAGGCAGTATATGGCAACAAAGCACACACGAGCACTTACTCTAGAATGATAGGAGCGTTTTCATCGTGAAAGTTACTTGAAATGGGGAAAATTGACTCATGAACAGTTTGCAAAACCATGTTTGTTCTATAGTCCAAACACTGCCAGTCTCCTTCTGGAGAATTGCTTGGAAGCTGGCAGGACTTACCTGTGAGAACTGGGTCAACTCCATCAAATGCAGATAACCTAGGGCAAAGGCAAATGCCCAGCTTACAAACAGAATCACATTCACAACGTGGGGAAAGACAAAACCAACAGCAGACCACCCCTTGTGTTTGCCTCTTTGTCCCAGGAGAAGTCTAGAAAGACTGAATTATGTTCCCAGGCTGAGAAGCTCCACCCTGAGCAAAGGCGCTTCTTGTAGATGAAGCCAGACACCCTGTGTCATTGCAGAGTAGCAACAGGTCAAGCAAAAACATTAGGGACAGCTGTTGCTTTTGAAAAGCAGAAGACTACAGTTCTGCCAGGAAGAAATGCTGGACTTCACCCTTAAGGACCCTTCTACGTGTTTCAGTAAGAGTTCTTTCCAGGACTGGGCAATAAACCATTTTATTTAAAAATTTGCCCCCTGCCAGCCACTGTCAAGCATTCGGGGCTGTGCCACCTGCACGGCGCTGGGTCAGTGGAGCCCCCCCGCCCCTCCTGGAACACTCTTGCCACCTCATCGAGGAGACCCCAGGCATGGGATGAGGAGGGGGCTGGGGCCCAGGGATCACGAGGGGAGGTGGAGGGCGGTCCTTGTACCCAAAGGGCAGCCTTTCTCTCGGGCAAGCAACATGGCAGGCAGGAACGAGCCCCAGGAAAGGGACTCTCAGCCCCCGTGACCCTCCTCCTTCACCCACATTTGGACACCTTTCAGGACATAGGCCCCCCGTGCTCAAACCTGCCATATTTGGCCACGTGCATCGGCCATGGTCACAATCGCCATCACAGTGGCCTTTGTGAGGTCACCGACCACCTCACTGCCGGGACCTATAAAAGGCAGGGGCGCCTGCAGCTGGCCCAGAGCTCGCCGAGCTTCTGGGTCCTCAGATGCCAAGCATGCTTGGAAGGAAGAGGAGCCACAGCCGAGAGGCGGG
>NW_010531580.1:0-205 GCF_000687285.1 Phaethon lepturus | reverse complement strand
CACGCCGGACGTCGCTTCTCTGATCAACGGCATGCAGCGCCTGGCTGTAGGCCCAGCGGGGAACGGCGTGGGGACCGGGCCCGTCTGCCCGCCAGGGAGCAGCCGCAGCAGCGAGGCGGGGGGCTGCCCACCTCTGCCTGGGACAGCACAGACGCTGTTCCCGCAGCCGCCAAAGAGGAGGGCACCTCCCAGGAGCCTGAAGAAG
>NW_010531579.1:0-3541 GCF_000687285.1 Phaethon lepturus | reverse complement strand
GTCTCATCGAGCTCTGCACTGACACCACAGCCAAACACTTGAAAGTCCCCGGGCTACAGAGCTGAGACTTCATCAAGTTAAAAGTGCTATATTATTAAACTACCTCTATGAGAATCCTTATGCCCCAGCTCCGTACCCAGGTAAAAACCATGAGGGAGTCAGTGCCTCCCTGCAACACAGCCAGTTTCAGTACCTCCACCACAACCACACCACAAGCAATTTTTGGAAGAGCAAACAAGTGGCAACCGTTCGCTGAGCCTTCTCTTCTGGGACAGACTGGCCCTGCAAGATGCTCCTCTCCAGCCAGGTCGAGCCGTGGCAACACTTTTCCCTGCTCCCCACCTCAATGACAGATCGTCTTCCATCGCAATATCCAGCCTCTCGGTAGGGTGCAAGGTCAGCAAATCCTCCTCCGCAGCTCAGCCTGCATTTGCCTGCAGCCCAGATAATTGACTCATCTGTAAGCTTTCATCTCCTTCCTGGGCTGGGAAGATGAAGTCAAATTGAATCTTCAAAATTCAAGTTGCCTCATGCTACCGTTGCCAGTCAATAAATCCCTACCACCCTCACCCCGTGGTTTTCAGTGGAGCTATGAAAAGATCAGGCCAAAGCACTTGTAGAAATCTCCCCTCTCATCTGTCACACAGCTTGCTCTGAAACATGAGCATCCTTTAACCTGCTTTTACTTATTTATTTAAACAGGAAAGGGGGAAGAAAAACATCCCAGGCCAGCCTGTGTCAGTAATTAGGAGCATGAAATATCTGGCAGGAGCAGCTTTATAATTAGAGCTTTACCCTGACCTTCTCTTCTCCCCCTGCCAAGAAGAAAACACTGAAGACCAGCCACATCTGCAAGGCTGGGCTGCTCCCGGGGAGCTTCGGAGGGCGAGCAGCCCGAGGCACCGAACCCACTGGCTTCGCGCTCTCATGAGGCAGGAGAGCTGCAGGCACCCGGGAGCGCGGGGCTGCAGGCTGAGACCTGGCCCAGGGAACTTCTCTTTTGGCTGACCTGAAGCCTTGTGCCCCTCCAGCATAGGACAACCAACTGCCTCATTCCCTCAACTTACGAGCAAGCCCTTCCCATGGCCTAATGCGCCGGTACCAGCACTCAAGTTATTCGCTCCTTCCCCACTGCCTTCCGACTACGCACACGCTTGCACTGCACGTCTCCAGCCTGACATAATGTACCCCAAACTCTTTCAAAAACGGTCGTCCAAAAGCACAGGCACCGCTGCATCGGCAGCCTGCCTGCACTCCACACCTACAGCCTCTGTCCGCGTAACTACAAGCCTTGCTTTCCACACACCCGGCTACTCCCAGCTGGCTCCACATCAGGTATCTCTGATCTGTCTTTTCATTCTGAAATCATCAGCTGCCATTTGTGTAGTGCTCTGATGTCATATGCTCTCAGGCTGGAATAAACAAACTGATCCTAACATCTATTTATTAGTGAGATTAGTGCCTTATAGCCAGAGCCTGTGGTGATCACCAGTGACAATAAAAAATAACTAAATACAGCATAAACCTCCAAACTTCCTGAAGGCAGAAGGCGACAGCTGTGTAGCAGAGCTGTGCCACATCTATTGGTATCTGCTGGGCCAGCATCCACAAACCATCCCAGCTCCCGTGTCCCAGGACCACGGTGGCCAGAGCCACCCCCTCCCTGCAGGGCTCTTTTCCTACAGTGAGTCTGGTGAATTGGAGAGACCAGCTCCGCAGCGACCCGCCCTGGCCCCAAGGGACCTCCTTTTCCCCCTAGAATGGATCCAGAAAGATGACGAGAACTGTGCTACCAAAGAGATTAAGAGCCCTGGGTGTACAAAGGCTGCAAGAGCGTGGAAAGGTCCCTGCCCACAGCCTGCAGCGTGAGATGGGATTCTGCTCAAAGACACAGCGGCCGTGGGGCGGAGGGACCCCACGAACCGTCCTGGGGGCTGGTGGGCGGCTGAAGGCGGGCGGCTGAAGCACAAAGCTCTTTCCGTTCGGCTCTTTCCCAGCGGGGTGCCCTGAGCGGGGGGGTGTGCAGCGCGGGCTGACAGTGCTGCGCAGCCGACGCGGCCCGGCACGAGAAACGCACCAAGCACAGACATGCCGCTGCACCAGGGCTCCTCGGGGCAGGGACCGTCCCTCCCTGCACACAGGATTCATTCCAGCCAGCCTTAAAGACCCTCAAAAGCTCGCAAAATTCAAGCTGATCCTTCAGGCTCCCTCTACAGACACCCAACAAAGGCCGCGCACCGGGAAGAGGAGCACCCAAGGAAGGGTGGGGTGAGCATCGTGGAAAGCAGCTCCTCCTCCTCGGCAAGGCCGGCTGGACACCTCGCCCAGACTCAGGCAATGGACTTGCAAATCCCGAAATGCATCTCTCAGAGGCGACCCCCCATCACCATCGTAACATCAGGAGAGAGAAGTAGCACTAATTTACGCAGCAGAGGAGCGGTGCTAGCTGTCCTACTCAGACGACGAAGAAGAGCAACGCAGAGGATCTTTACGCTGACCGAGGTTACCTCCGTGGCCCGTGCCAGGCATTTCCATTAGGAGTCACGTGCTCGTCTCCCCGCTCCACGCTGCAAGGGCCAGTGCCCCTTTTAAATTATATTACCCGGGTTTGAGCAGTTTCCTTTGCTCCAAAGCTTCCAGCTCCAGACGTTAACGGCGTTTAACGAGGAGCAGCTGATGCCCGTTCATATTTGACTTCCAAGCAGTACGTAGCAAAAGGGCTCCGGGCGCAGCAGGGACCTGCTCACCACGAGGAGCCAAGCCTCCTCGCCGCCGGCAGAGGCTCTCTCCTGGCCCCCACAGAGGAGTTTTTTAGGGGGAAGGATGTCCTTTCGCCCCAGTCATAGAAACGGGATCCCCAAGGCCCATCCACCAGGCATCGGAGGAAGAGGCGTGAAGCAATCTGAGGAGAGGTAAGCTGGTATTGCCATCTCTCCTAGTAGCCCACACGCATTTCTAAGATTGCCCCATGGATGCCACTTCCCTGCTTTGTCTGGGAGAAGCCTTTAAATGTACAACTCACTCTTGCCGCCCCGGTCTCCAGGGCGTGCTGTCCTTCCCGCTGCACGTCCATGCCCGCGCCCGCGAGAGCGCGGCACCATCCCCGACACGGCTTCACACAAACCCCATCGCCGCCCTGAGCCCCTCCAAGTTCTCTTTCAAAAGCAACGTGTAACCCAGTGGGATGAAGGCTCTCAGGACGTGCCCTCAAACCCCGCGCCTCACGTCAGCGACATCACACGTACCCCCTCGCTTCCCCAAACCGCGGGCTGGCACAGGGCTGTGGTGATCCACGGCAGCTTTTTCATCTTTAAAAGGGGTAAAGGGGAACAAAAGATGGGTACATGTACACAGTTACCGAAATCACCCCAATTCGTTACCCCTAAGCAAACCAGCACGTGTCGGGAGCAGCTGGACCCACACGCGGTGCCCGGGGCCTGCGGCTGAGCTGCAGAGAAGCCCCCCGGGCTGAGGAAGGGAGCCGGGCAGCAACGGAGCGCGAGGGGAAGGGGCTGCACCCCCGCGGCACGGCTGGCGGGGT
>NW_010531578.1:1891-13234 GCF_000687285.1 Phaethon lepturus | reverse complement strand
GGAAGCGTAGCGGCGCCGGATCTGCGTGAACGAGGGGCTGAGGGGGAAACGAGGGTCCAGAGGTCATTCCACAAGGGGCAGAAGACACGATGTAATCCGGCGGGCAAACCCAAAACGTGTTGGGAGGGCGCTCGGAGGGAGGCCTGGCTATGAGGGAGCTGCTGGAGTTCACGGTGTTGGTGCAGCACCTCGTTCTTGTGAGAGAAACCCACTTTCTGTCTCTTCCTTCAGGTGGGAGCTGCGGCCTGTGCAGAGCGCCGGAAAACGTATGGTCATAAACGGCACGGCGGCATGTATTAATCATCAGGTATGGTTTTAAGTAATAACCTAGGCAGCCAAAAGTGGTCACAATGGAAATAAAGTATGCTCTGAACGACACCCATAAAATCATCCAGAGACATGGTCACCAATTTGTTAATTGGTTCGTTAACCAACAGAACCCAGCTTTGGTTTTTTCTTTCCCATCTCAAAACGTGTCCTCACCTAGCAGTTTTAAACATACCCTTGGTAACATGAAACCACCGTGAGCAGCTTACCTATGTTACCATACTGAAAAGAAGATCAGTGCGTACCTCAGGTTTTCATCACCTGCCAGCTGACATGACTGAAAATGGTTGCAAAATGCTGAACAACTTTTGGAAATGCTGAGCATCATCTTTCCACTTATTTCAAGGGAAAAGTACTGTCAGTACATTCAGAAAATGTCTGGCACCTTCAGCACTGACCTGCTAACTAATGACACAGAAAAGTTGTCAAATGATTAATGTTTCCAACTCTGAAAATAAGTCTTCTAGCTCAATCTATTTTTCATAGAATTATCTGCTGTACCTCAATTATGTAGCAGTGTCGCTAGGAGCCCATTATCTTGGGCTAATGTTCCACTCACAATCTTTTCATTCTGTTCCTTGAATAATCTGAGTTAATTAAAAGGCTGAGTATTCTTTCCTCAGTACTTTTTTCTTTTTAATGCTTCTGTAGAAAGATATGTGTATATTCCTGGCTGTGGAAGATTGCTGATCCTTCTCAGCAGTGATGGATAAGATGTTGAAAAATACAGAGAACAATTTTGTTTTCATCATTAGATATGAAGGTTCTTTGTACCAAGCCTTCTATAATTAAACAATACCTCTCCCCAAAGGAGGGCCCTGGAATGAGGTAAATCAGCCCGACCGGAGTTACACACACCAGATTTCTCGCTGCAGAGCTTTAATTCCCACAGCTGGTCATGGACCCAGCGAATGGACTGAGTCTAGCTTTGGGAAGCGTGCGTGCAATCCATGACTCATTCATGGCATGCCTTGTGACAGAGCCATTCTTTCAAAGCTGTTTTCAAGGACACCATATTTCACACTTTGAGAGCTCCATAAAAAACGTGGAAGTCTCCAAGTCATGCTAAACACCTGTGGACATGTCACCGTTTCAGATGTGCAGTGTATGTGATACTGGGCACTTGTGGGCAGCTGGGAATTGGTTCACTTAGTGAGTATAGCCGGTGAATCCATTTTTGGGAATCGCTTTTTGCTTTTCCTGGAGGTCACCAGTAAACTCCCATTACTCATTCCTTAGTGTGTTTTCCCAGCTTAGCAGAGTTCTTATACTCCTGTCTGTGACAGAACGGGGGAGGCTGGCAGCACAGCAAAAGAGCAATAGTTCATGGAGGAGCTCAGGCCCCTCACATGGCTTATAAACGCTGATGCTTTCATAGGTTGCACAACGCTGAATTATGTCACAGGAATTTTGCATTAGAATGATCTGTTTTTCCTGTAGGAATGCCACAGCTACCAACCCCTGTTAATGTGCGGGTCAGGAAAAGGGTGTGAAAATTGCTGTGTGAAAGTAAAGAAGCTCTGTTCCATCTTTGAAATAGGGTTTTAATTAGGGCATATTTCCACCCCCTTTAAAATAGCAGGGATTCAGGTAGCTTAAAGGTGGACCTGATGAGGTTGAGGTTGTCAGGGAGCAGCAAAAACAGGATTGTTCCCTAAAGGGAAGGTGAGCTGGGAGCCAAAATGGGTAACTTAGCTGGCAGGGCAGGGACCTCACCATCTAGGACCCAGTCTCACAGCATGTAGGCATGACAGACCTAGAAACAGGGGTCACATTCAGCCAAGAGTTCAGATCATAAGGCAGTATCAGGATGAAGAGAAATCCAAGGTGAAGCCAAGAGCAAAATCCCCTCAGTCATGGTTAGGATCAGGTCCAGCAACCACCAAGGCAGAGCCATAGCAGTGAGACCAGAAGCCAAGCCACAAAGTCAGTCCACAGGCTGAGACCCAGATCAAGAACTACTGCAGTACAGACACAACTAAATTAAGAAGCAGCACTCTTCTAAGACACTTTGGGTTGAAGACCCAGGGCTGAGCTTAAATAGAACTCCCGGGCCCATGGGTGTGAGTAGAAGCTGCAGGTGAGGCTGCTCAGAGACATTAAGGCTTATTAGTGCACTCAGGACCCACAAAGAGTTTATCTAGGCCCTTTCTTCCTTACAGGATAAAATTTGCAATAATACATTGCAGCAAGCCTTTCATCTCAGTTATCTACAGCTGCTCCTTCCTTACTCAAGTCCTGCAAAACAAAGGGTGGAATGGTGAGCAGAAGACCTACGTGCTGCATGCCAGACATGAGGCTCAGCCGTAGGCAACAGCAACCTCCACCGGGAGCGTGGGAGCTTACGACAGTGCCACCATCTCACGGTTCCTTCCCAAGTTCACGTGTTCAGAAAACAAGATCAAGTACTTCGGGGTGGAAGGTGAACAACAAAAAGGCAGAGTGTTTTGTCTTGCGGTTGCGCATATCTTTGTGGGCTATGTTGTTAAGGGCTGGTAGATGCTACAGGAATACAAACAAGCTTTGTTCAGAAAAGAAGATAAGAAAATTTGCATTATTCTCAGACTGCTTGCAGAGTTGCTGTAGGATTATTCACTGTAATCCTGCTAGGTGTTATCTTATTATCTAGTGGTAACACAGACCGCATGGGGCTTTTCTGGCAAAGGAAAACGGACTGAAAGTAACGACTGAGTCTGAAGTGAAGTGAGAATTCTGTAGTCCTAGCAAGCAGCCTTCTGCACCCCACCCCCCCCTTTTTTTTTGTCTCTCTGAAGTGGTTAGTATAGCTTCCCTGCTACATCTGTAGGCACAGGCAGCTCTGAAAATTAGCGGGGAAAAAGAAAAACAAACGGACACAAAACAGAAGCAAAGTGGAAATATTGTATTACAAACACTAAAAAAATAGTTTATGTTTTCGGGGAAGCTGTCTTTCCCTTGCTCTTCCTGGAACTTTCAGCTTCCCACATCTCTCAAAGAGAGCTGAGGCTTTTGTTCTCAGCTTGAAAAAAACCCCTTTGTTAATAAAAATTAAAATTTGGCTCTTAGTTATAATTAACAATGCTTGGTTAGAATTAAAAAACAGCTGGGGTTGGGCAGAACAGCAAAAGACTTATCTAAATGTTCACTTAAAATGGTTTTAGCCTCTTTTTATGGAAAGAAAACCAGTTTCAGAGGTCCTGCGTGACCCTCTGCGGGAGAGCCTTCGCGCTGCTTGTAGAGCAGTCGGCTCTGCAGCCACCCGCTTCTTGCCTCACTGCGTTGCTCTGCTCTGCTTTGGAGAAATGAGCTGCATTGTGACATTAGTAAAATGAAAATTTTAATTAAAATGAAAAAGCATTGTTATTTGGTTGTAAGCCCATTGTTCGTGATAGAAGACAACGTTTAGTTGTAGCCTCTTTATCACGGAGTTTGGTAATGCATGGCTACTTTAGTATAAATGTTTTGAAGCTTTAAAACTACTGACATCACTAATAACGGTTTGAGTTTCTGATTTGAAGTCGGCATGTACTAATTAATATTAAAAATAAAATGTCTATTTCAACTTTTATTCTAAAAACTGTGTTGCAGATATCTGAAGTATTTCTAATATACATGACAGTAATTCTCATTGTCTTCAGTTTGTGCACAGTTACAAATGCTATCCTTATGAAATGACTTCTGTCCACAGTAATTCATAATTTACTCCAGTCATTCATGGACTCACTTAAAAAAAAAAAATCAAACTTGTTTTTCTACTGTTAGGTCACGTTTTTATTTTATAAGATGCTAGAACTACTCATTCTGTCACAGGCATTGGCACTCCAGAATGTCATCATGTATGTTCCTCCTTCCTTCAGATTTAAGCTTGTCTCTATGAAATATGACTGTCCTGCTCTTCTGCATTATATTTAGTTATTTAGGACATGATGTTACAGGATTTTTAACTCAACTCAGGCATTTTTCAAGCACCAGCATGTTTTTATTCTTTTGCATCCCCAGTGTTCAAGTATGTTTGAACTCTGACCTGGTTTGTCATTTTGGCAGTTTTCGGTATGCTCTTGCCTGACGAGTCCTCTTTAAATATCTGTTGTATCAGCTCCTCTGCTGTCTTGGAAAAGCTCCTTCTCCCTATGTGTCTCTTTTGAGCCTTCGACTTCTGTGTAGAGAACCTCACATTTCTCATGTACAGTGAACTGAGCTTGATAAGATTATATTTAGCTGTTTCAGTAGGATTTTAATCCAATAATCCTGCTGAGAGGAAGTTCTTGGCAGCAAGGAGACCTAATGCACCTGTTTCACCAGCCGCTTAGCTTGCATGCCTTGCAGTCAGTTTACTCAGAACTCTTCGTATTAGTATTTGGTATCGTGAGGAAATAGAAAACAAAAATGCACCCACTCTTGCACTAAAGGGTAAATGTACATAAAGGATGGAAAACATTCACGTATCATGTAGAATGTCAGCTCACTCCTAGGGTTGAAAGAACCCTTGCCAACAATTTCATAACTCTTCATTATAAGGCTCTCTGCCAATAGCAGATGCATCAGGCTTAAGTGGCACCATCAAACTAGCTCTTCCGCAGGTTTGAAACATTTATTTTTGTTTTGGGAAGTTCAGATTGGCCGGGATCTTGAAGGGGAGGAGGGGAAGAAAGGGAAAGAAGGTGGAAGGCCCTAGTTTACTTCTTAGCCTGCTGTTATATTTGGTTGACAGCAATATTGACCAAAACCTTTTGAGGCCAAGAGTACACAGTTGTTAATGAATCCAGATCTGAACTTCACAGTTGAAGAATATAGGGCTGGTTCTGCACCATCACATTTAATTGGTAGTTGTTCCTAGGTGGAAATGTAGATAATTCTTCCTCTGCCTAAAAATAATTAAATCATTAATATCACCCCTCATCTAAAAAAGTAAAAATATGAGACACTCACCGTAGAGGGAGAAACTTCTAGTCCTTGTAATGGTATCACACTAACAAAGTGAGTTGCTGAGCTGGACCACTGTAAGGTTGAGATCAACCTCAGTTCTCCTCAGCTTGTTAGGCGATGCTGACAGGATGGGATTATTGCACGTGCTGCATATGCCTCTGGAGTGTTTGATGAAAGTCAACTCCACTGCTTCCAAGGGTATTTTTATGTCAAGATTTTGTGGTGCCAGTCTTTGCCTTGTCCAGGGCCAAGAGACACATCACAGTGACTGGGCCATCACAACTGGATTTCTGCACAAAACATTTACTGCAGAAGCACCACTTCATTGTAAAAGTGATAAGCCATGGCTAAAGGCAACAAACCTGGTGGCCAGGACCACACCTGGGGGACTACATGGTGGTAGTCTTCTGCACAGGATATCCCACCTGCCTGACTGCTGTCATCCATGTGTTCTGTTTTCAGATGGATACTATGATCAGGGACTCCCATCTGATCCTAATGTGTGTCCTTTCAAAGCCTGCCATTAAGCCCCTCGCATACCTCCCAACCCCTGACTCCAAGTGGTGGGATGCTAGCGTGGAAGGAATATCAGGGGTCCAGCATTTACTCCATACTTGCATGGCTTGTCAAGAGTAGCTTTCACAGAGATCTGTGGCATTGTTGGAGTACCACTGTGTACTGGTTTTGGCTGGGAGAGAGTTAATTTTCTTTGTAGTAGCTCCAATAGTGCTAGGTTTTGGATTTGTGACCAAAACAGTGTTGATAACACACCTGTGTTCTAACTATTGCTGAGCAGTGCTTACATTGGGTCAACATCTTTCCCGTTTCTCATGCTGCCCTGCCAGTGAGTCACCTGGGGGTGCACAAGAAGTCAGGAGGGGACACAGCCAGGACACAGCTGAGCCCAACTGACCAAAGGGATATTCCATACCATATGACATCATGCACAGCGTATAAAGCTGGTGGAATAAGAAAAAGAGGGGGATGTTCAGAGTTATGGAGTTTTGTCTTCCCAAGTAACGGTTAATGTGTGATGGAGCCCCGCTGTCCTGGAGATGGCTGAACACCTGCCCGCCAATGGGAGGTGGTGGATGAATTCCTTGTTTGGCTTTGCTTGTGTGCGTGGCTTCTCTTTTCCCCATTAAACCACCTTTATCTCAACCCACAAGTTTTCTCACTTTTACCCTTCTGATTCTCTCCCCATCCCATTGTGGAGGAATGAGCGAGCAGCTGTATGGGGCTGAGATGCTGGCTGGGGCTGCCAATTGACCCATCGGCACAATTCCTTCACCACGCACCAATTTTGCAGGAAGGAAGGAAGACATGCATGCATTAAGATCAGGGTGCTTCAGGTTGAACCTTCTTTACCAGAACTTATTGCCTGACATGTTGTGTTTTCCTCCTCAGTGTGGACTCTTGTACAGAATGGAAGAAAACATATTCAAAGTCACGAGCCTGTCTTCCAAAAGGAGATAACCTACTTGTGGGGGGAGGATGGGACCTCCATAGCTGTGAGGCTTCTTTCTGGTCCCTTGTCAAGTCAGTGGGCAGCATCTGCTGGTACCTTGCAAGGCTTTTTATCAAGGCTCTCTTCTCAGTCTCCTTTTGTGGTTCTCTTTTGTTCCCTGGGATTATTCTTTTCCCCCTTATTTTTCCAGTAGCTGTCTACTTTATTGGATGCAGTACCATTCTATGGCCTAAATTTGGACAAAAGCAAGTGCTTTTAACTCAGAGGGAGTCCAGGCCCTCTCTTTTCTCAGACCTATTATCAGCTGCTGGCTAAGCAAGCCCATTCAGCTAGACCGTGACAGCTACCAGTATGGTCCCCTTGCGACTAGGTGTTGAGATCAACGCTTTAGTTGAAGCAGCAACTGCAATTGATCCTTAGCAGACTGCAAATTAAAGCTTGTGTCTTGCAGGAAGCTTCCCTCCTGATCCTTGATTGCTAGCTCGATTCATGCCCTTAATGTATGCAGTTTTTATGTCTTAATGCATAATCCTCAAAACATATTCTATTTTCAGGCCGTATCTTAACCTTAAGCAGGGTTGAGTATGTCTCAGTTCCTTCATTTTCTTGGTAGATAAGTTCATGTAGCTTGTAAGTGCTTGGTCTCTAGCACATCATTACCGAAAACAAAACTTATATATTCACTGCTCAGGGTGGTTATATAGTCAGTACTTGGGGGATTTTGTAAAAAAAAAAAAAATCTATTGTCACATTTGATTTTCCTCTCACAGACGAGCATTCATTGATTCAGCACAAAGCGCAGGCATCTCTCAGAGTCTTGATAAGATTTTTATTTAGCAGTAGGGCAACTGAATCAAGACTCCATCCACCTCTGCAAATGTGTGTTGTGATTATGTGGTCTCCAGCCTGTCAGAAGCTTATGAAACATTTTCTAATCGGGGAAAGGCAACTCAGGCAATTTTCTCTATTTTAGCTCTTGTACCACACAGCTCCTGTGTTATGTGACACTTTATTTCTGCCATAACAAAGCCTGATGCATAGAAAACTATGTAAGAGCAACTCATCCCCCGTGTTTTTAGGGCCTTTCCATGTTATGCAATGCTATTTTTCACTCTTCACCATGTTTTTGTTATCTTCTTAATATGTTAGAGGCCAGTATCTGACATCTGGACCTTGACAGGCTGGTATTGATAAGCTGAGAGCTATGCCCTTTGTTTTGGCATATGTTTAATAGCTACAAACATCACAAATGACATACAATGTGTATGCTCACCATTGCCCCAGCTACAGGAACCTTCTTGTCATTCCTCTCTGCTGTAACCTTGCTGCCTACAAATCCAGTTGGGAGTTGCCTAGACGGCTTTGCATTTCTGTTTCATGAAATATCTGAACTGTCCTTTCCTTTTAGCTTTTATCTGTGTGAAACTGGTCCATGGGCCACAGCCGAGTGGTCCTGAGCCCTTTATTTAATTGCAGAAGAGAATATGAGGGAAAGTCTAGAGGCATGCAAAATGGAAGTCACAGTGGTCATCTTTGAAAGGATGGAAGGGGAGAAGAAGACAACCAAGGGCATTAGACTTAGAAATAGACAAGGATAAATTATCTATGTGTAAGCGCTAGAAGATAACAAGGTCCTAAGCAACAGCTGGCATTAATAAATCAGAACAAATCATGTCAAATTACCCTAATTTCCTCTACCCGAGGAACTTTCTGAACAGGAGGAGGTCAATGTGATATGTCTTAAATTTAGTAATACCTTAGTAAGTACAAAGATACAGTCTGAATACAACATCTATAAGGTAGGGGTATAATCTACCCTTAATTCTCTGGTTTGAAAAACATAAAAGTTGCCAGTGATTCCTGTGGGTTTTAGAAAAGGGTTAAAGGTGACGTGATAGTATCCCTATTTCCACGTTCTCTGTTGAAATGAATGTGAAAGTTCTCTGGTGGTGACAGTTATGCTGTCCTTAATTTTCCTCTACCGTTAAATTTAAAGTATGGAAAGCAGGAATCCAAACTGAAAAGAAGTTAGTCTTACACGCACAAGTAGCACACTGAGCCGGTGTTGCTGTGAAAAAATAGACTTCTTTTGAAAAAAGAGTCCAGGAGTAGGCCATAAATTTAAATTATTTTTTAGCTTGAATAGAGAGTCTTTCCAAAAAGTGTAATGCACTAGGATTCATAGCTAAATCATCTAGCCAGAAGATCAAAACCAAAAACCTTTTGAAAGTTTCCAATAATATACAAAAATCTAGTGAAGCTGATAAATATTCTTGGTACAAAGGTGGTCCGTGAAGTTTATTGTCAGGACAAAAAATGCTGCTCCCTTCTGAAAGGAACTCATACTTTATGGATGGTATTTCAGTATCTGTGTGGGTCAAGGTGATACCTGGAACTCAGGCATTCAGGAAGGTGATGGTGTTTAATCCCTCAGCAATGGTTCCAAACTGACCTTTCTTAGCTGGGTTGATACTATTGCTAATTATAGTAGTAGGTCTAATGGGTAATATTTATACTATGTTAATCAGCAGTATCAGTCTCCGTTTCGTTTGGTAACTGGCTTGCCCATATGGGTAATTTTTCTTCTAAGAAAACAGGAAAGCTAGAATCTAGCCAATTTTCTACTTCTTTTGAATGTGTTTGATTTGAAAGGTGTTATTCTACTCAAAGAAAGAGACATTATGAGTGACAAATAGGACCAGTTGCTTTCAGAATTGTGTCCAGCAATTACTTTTCAAGTGACCACTAGTCAATGTTCAGTTGGTTAGGAAATGTCTTTAAACGATTTAAAGAAGAAATCATTGCATAATTGTGCTCCCTTCCAAATTCTGTGTGTGTAATACTCTCTAGCCACTAGTGACATTTCTAGCAGTTACGTTTTGGTCATATTTAGATGCAGCATCCTTTGTTTGGAAATGGATAGGACTGGCTTAAGATTTTAGGGGAACCAAAAATGACGTTAATCGTCTATCTTACTGGAGGTTTTTACTCTAGTTGGAATTAAAGATTTTGTTTGAACTTTTTTTTCTCAACTTAGTTTTGTGTCATGTGGTGCAATGATCTACTAAATGCTTCATATAAAAGCAGAGATAATAACATGTCTCTGATGCAAATAGATGTAAATTATTAAGTTTTTATAACGGTTCAGTGTTTAATTCCACAACAAAGTCCAATGAAAAATTGAAAGACACATAGGAATCCACCAATCTTAATTTAGCCCTGTGTAACTAAGATGGAAGAAAGCTGGAACCTGCTTAAATATTTTGTTGAAATAAGGTCTTTTGCTAACATAACTGAAGGCAATTCCTAGTAATAAAAAATTTCCAAGAGAGGGACGAATGGAAAAAATACAGAGGAAGACTGGGAATATCTGCCTGGCAGGTGGAGCTACAAAATCCCACATAGAACGTCAGCACAGTATTCCTCGTTCTGAACAAACCTGACTATATTCAGCAGAAATGTTAAAAAACATTCATTAATTATTTCTTCCTTGTGTAACGGCAACTTCATGAAGTCCAGCCTGTGCACAGAGTTTATTTGCTAAAGGAAAACATTTGCACACTTTCAGTTGTCTTCAACAGCCACAAAAACGTATGATTGAAAAACCCACTGCAGCTGGACACTTGATTATGTTATTCTCCAGTGTCCATTTCTGACCTGATTCTGCTCCATGATACTTCTCTACCACAGAAATGAACCCACCTCTTCCAACTGAGTTGCACCAGTGGGAGTGGGTGCAGATTCAAGCTTATTGCATCCAGAAAGCTGAAAAACCAGAATTTCAGGGTCTGATTTTTTTTCGTGAAAGTTTTAACTTAGCAAATAGCTCCATTAAATAATGCTGCTCACCACTAAAAATGGCTGAATCTGAACCTAGGTGATTACTGCTAATAACTCGTGGTGATCCAGAATACGATCCTGCCTTCATGGGTAGGATGCTGTTAAGTCAGCGGAGTGATCGCGATATAACTGTGAGTGAGGACTAAAACCACCCGCCCCTTCCCCAGCGCTCCCTGTGCTCCTAGGCAGAGCACTGCCGGGTAGGAGAATGTGTTTCGTCCTGCCCTTCGTGCAAATGAGACCGCTATGAAGTCTAGAATAAAAAACAACAGCAGAGGGAGGCATACGAATAGGCACAGGAGAAGGCATCTGGAAGTGAGACCTGAAAGCAAATGAGAGGAAAAGAGAGAGCCTGCGTGACGGCGAAGGGCATGGCTGCACAAGAGGGAGGGGGAGAGGGTGACTGCAGGTGGGTGCCCAGCCTACCTGGGCAAAGTCTCAGCAAAACCAGCCCATTGCTGGGATTAATGAAAAACAAGAGGGGGAGGCAGTTTTGAACTTCCAGGAACTGCAAGGAGGGGTGATGGCTGGGTTTGCGGGTTTTTTCTCTTCGTCTTGTTACAGGCAGAACGCTCTCAACTCAGGGCATTTTTACTTAATTTGCTGCCGGTTAGCACCAACTTCTGATCACTGATTTGGGTGTTGGGAGAAAAAAAAAAAAAAGGAGAACATAGTAAAACACTTTATTAAACACCTTCCCCAGGCTCCACTTTGGCCAAACATCTCTCCTGCTGCTGTCCTGGTCCACCGTTTCACTGCGGGTCACGCTCAGTCAGCCCAGGGGAGGTGATGGTCAGTGCGTG
>NW_010531578.1:0-1860 GCF_000687285.1 Phaethon lepturus | reverse complement strand
CTCTTCCCTTCTTACTCCTCCTCCTCAAGGCCTCCCTGGGGCTGCACGTCCCCAGCAGCATCTTCCGTGACATCCCCAACCATAACAGAGGCCTTAACCACCTATTCCTTCTGGTAAATCCGGGGTAAGGCTGTTGGTAGAATTGTTGATACCACTAGTCGTATACTTGCAAAAAAATTCAAAGGAAAATGTTGCTTTTAAAAAAATTTAAACTGAAAAATTCTGATATCCTGCTAATTACATTCAAACCAAATCCTGGTGTAACTGTGTGTTTCTGCCTCTAAATACCCTCCGCTGTCTTCCATTAGGTACAACTCTTGTGTCTTCTAAAAGCAGGCATCAGCCTGTTGATGATGGGGTAGAGGCTGCGTCTTACTAATCCTTTCTGCAACGTATGGCTCCATGAGGCACAAGCCAAAATCAAGGCAAAATACTTCCAGGTACTCTGCCCTTGTTAGGGCACTCACTTGTAAAAAGTATTGTGATCAAGTGGTAGCTAAGTTTACTTTTGTTGCCAGAAATCTAAGTTTTTTCTTGAAAAAGGGAGAAGGGTCTTCTTGCGTGACCTGCTTTCTTCTCTCTCTGCAAATCGTGTACTACAGAAAACATTAGCTGTGATACCACTCTGTGAGGGTGGTGACTGGTTGAGAAAATGCCTTGCCTTCTTAAGCGATCTTATCTAAAGCCTCAGAGGCACAAAGCTTTTTCCTTCTGTCGCTTTACTCGCGGAGACCTCAGGTGAAGGACAATTTCAGAAATGAGTTTGCCATTAGTACTAAAAGTATGTGGTGTTTTTTTTTTTTTCTTGCTAAATTAGCATCTTAATGGCACAATGTCTAGATTTCCCTATTGCCTCGATGTCAAGACTGTCCCAGCTTGCTCAGGATTTCTCAAGATGTCACTGAAGTTGTCTACATCAGTGAAGAGGTGCTTTCCCTCTGGGCCTTCCCTTTGTGTATTGAATTATGGGGCAAAATGTCTCTCTGATATCTGAAATCTGAAACAAATTTCTGCATTTGTTTCAGCACTTTCCAGCCTGTAGTTTTTGAGAGCCATAGGGATGCACCGCACTGGTCCTCTTTCTATTTTAAGTCCAGAACATAATATTACTTACCCAGACCCATGGGCCAGGGGCTGAGAGAGAACAAAAGGACGTTGTCAAAACTTTCCATCCCAAAGTGCTAAAATAAGAGCCCTGTCAAGCTTCTGATTAAATTCAATGGGGCCAGGATTTTACCCTTCTCTGTATGCCATGGGATTTCTCCTTTATGCTCTTTTTACCCTTTCCACTTTTCCCATGTAAAAAGGTAGTTATTAGGATACTACTTTCTTTGTAGAAGCAAGCCAGGACAAATTTCCTGTGTGGGTGGACAGAAAGAACCTTAAAATACTTGTGAGCACTCAGAAGACCTCATTTGATTATTATTTTCCGGTTCTAATACATCAGCACACTGTTCTATTAAAAATAATGTTTACATCTTTTTCTAATTTTACTTTTCATTGAGTATTTTTTAAAGCATGAACAGTGTCTGTTCATAAGAGGCAGAGCTGACCCTGAACTTCCAGTCTCAATAATGCAATGTTTTGGTACAGTGTGAGCCTTGTCTGAATTACTACAGTTTGGACCCATCCCTACTGTGCACACAAAAAACAGTTTTGAAACACATGCTTCATACTGTTGGGATCATTCTGCACAGCTCGACCTTAAGGAGAAGGAGCTGCGGCACTGGGAAGCTGGTAAACAGCTGGACACCTGCAGGGCTTGGCCTTGAGGAGAAGGAGCTGTGGGAAACAGCTAAGAAGAAGTAAGAAAAATAGGATGAAACCCAGACCACATAGCAGTAACCGCAAGTAGGAGGA
>NW_010531577.1:20277-23941 GCF_000687285.1 Phaethon lepturus | reverse complement strand
TTTCGCATATCTCTCAGTTCACTCAGGGATAGAGGTCAGGTAGTTACCGTGTCTTTTATGAGTTCTTCCTCTTCTTCAAGCAATGACTCGCTCTCTTCCCTCTTCCGTTCTTGTGATGGCCCTGCTTCAGAGCACTCTGCCTCCTCACTCTCTTCCTCTGGCTCCTTCTTAGAAATATCTTCCTTGTCCCTTACTAAAACAAGCTGACTTCTGCTTCCAAGATTTCTTCTTTTGTACAGGGGCAACTGATGCCAGGATGGGCTGGTTCTCTGGTTCACCTGCAACAGTCTGAGTAGCTACAGTACCCATTGCGGGGGTTGGAGTAGTGGCAGTGCCCATCGCATTGTCATCAGATCCAGAGAGCCTCTCTCCCCTTTGCGTAGTGTTAAATAGAGCTCGGTAGGCATGGGCCAGGCCCCAGCACATTGTAATGATTTGTGCCTCCTTGGAACTGCCAGGGCAACAGCATACTTGTTCCAAATATTCTGCTAGTTTATCAGGATTCTGCACTTGATCAGGAGTAAAGTTCCAAAACACCAGAGGTGCCCACCACCCTAGGCATTTGCCGATGCTGTTCCACACACCCTGCCATTCATAACTATCCAGCTTTGGGGTAGATCTCTGGATGATAGTCTTAAATTGCTTGATAACCTTGGACAAAACCAAAGCAGTGTTCCCCAGAAGTAGCAATAGAGGTATTTTAACTACCCAAGGGTGTTCAAAATACTGAAAAATTAGTGATGAAGGAGGAAATGTTATGATAGAGGGTAGCAAAGGTACCATTCTGCATTTCCTCCACCAAAAGACTTTCAGAGGCAGAAGTATAATTCCTAATCATCTCCACAAGATAGTAGCCAAAATACAGTAACAGCTTTAGTACAGATCTCAGATGATACCACATGAAGCTCAAGGTCAGTGTTCTAAAAACGAACCTTGCAGGCAAGACATTACTAATCATCGCAGAGTACAGTAGCCTGCAGAAACCAACACCGATCCTTAACATGTATGGCAAAGATGACAGCATGATGCAAATCAAATAAACTGATATCGTGACCTGCAACCGTTATTATCTCAAGCTTTTTGCCCCATGTTGGGCACCAAAAAGGACTGTCATGGTTCAGCCCCAGCCGGCAACTAAGCACCACACAGCTGCTCGCTCACTCCCTCCTCCCCCAGTGGGACGGGGGAGAGAACTGGGAAAAAAAACTCATGGGTTGAGATAAAAACAGTTTAATAGGACAGAAAGAAAGAAGGAAACAACAATGATAACAACAACAACACTGACAAAGGAATGTACAAGAACAAGTGATGCCCGCTACAGCAATTGCTCACCACCAACTCATGGTGATCGATAGCCCGTCCCCGAGCTGCAATTTCCACCCCCCGGCTAACTCCAGTTTATGTACTGGACATGATGTCGTATGGTAGGGAATATCTCTTTGGCCAGCCTGGGTCAGCTGTCCTGGCCATGGCCCCTCCCAGCTTCCTGTGCACCCCCAGCCTCCTTGCTAGCAGGCCAGCACGAGAAGCTGGACTGTCCTTGAGTACTTAGCAACAACCCAAAACATCAGCACATTATCAACAGTTTCTCATCCCCAATCCAAAACATAGCCTCACACTAGCTTCTGTGAAGAAAACCAGCTCTATCCTGGCTGAAACCAGGACAATATTGTATTCTCTCTACCTACCCTCTTGCAGATTCCTGGCTGCCATAAAGCATAAGAAGGATTTTAGTTCAAGTTCCATCTATTAAATTATCTCCAAAGGCCAGTCAGCCCTCACTTGCACAATCAATCCTTTAGAGACCTGTGATATACTCCATTATTCTTGATCTGACTCTTACCACAAAAGATGACATAGTTAAATTATGCAATGTGGGAATGATCCCTTTAAGTCTCATATTGACCTGAGGTGGCAGAAGGACCATTAGGAAAAACACTACTATGGTTCAAAGGAGCACTAAAGACTGACAGGCAGTAGAGAGATCCAGAAGTATCACATCTGCAACACCCAGCACACAGAAGTTCCTACTGAAAGAAACCTAGTCTTTGGCACTGTGGGAGGTAAAGTCTCCTCCCCGAACAGATTGTAATACTAACATTACAACCTTTGTATTAAGTAAATAATTTTTCCTACACTCAAAAGTGGATGTTTCTATCTAGTGCAAGAAATAGTCTTAGGAAAAATGTTCAGGCAGCTGTGAAAGTAGTATCACACAAAGTTGTTCTTTTTTCAATACAGCAGATTAGTTATAGACAGTATAAACAGAGTGGGTCTGGAAAAAGAACACTAGTTGTGCATGGGAGAAAGGCTGTATGCATAGATGTAGCCTGAATAATGATGATTCATGAAGAAATGGTAGAACTCTTTTCAATTCTGTTTCTTGCCTTAACTTGTTGAGTAACTACTTTTCAAGCCCTGCCAACTGCAGAAAACTTCTTTGAAGACCCTGCATTCATAGAGGCATTACAATACTGACATACAATTTTTCTAAAGAAGGTAGGAGAAATTCTAGCCTGTGAACCTTTCCAATGTCAAACTGCCCTCATCTGAAGCTTTACACTTATCAGATATTTTATAAATATTATAGAACATCTTGTTGAACTAGCAAATCTCCCACAAACAAAAAAGAAAAAGAAAAGTACTGTCAGCAGCTGCCCTTTCAAATCAATAGCCTTTGAATGAATAGTTAATCCATAGCACATGGATGTTTTTAATGAATCACAAATCAATAGCAGACCTTTCATTGAGCTCAGTTGAATATAGGCCCTATTTTGCAACATTTTAGGTATTTTCAAAAGTTATTAGTAGGAACTTAAGCCAAGTTCATAGAATAAATTACCATCTTTAAAATTCCATTTAAGACAGACTTGCAAACTTATAACCAAACAGAACAAAATCCCACTGTTAAAACCCAGTGAAATTCCACATCTTTTCCTCCTACTTGTCCATTTCTAGTCTCAGAGTAAGAAGCTTCATGATTCCTAAGCACTTCCCAAAGCACTTTGATTCTTTACTAGTTTCTTGAGCTAGAGAATTGTTGAAAATATTTGCTGAAGAATGCTCTCCAGAATAACTAAAGTCATATTCAAATAACTTGTTAAAAATAGCTTATAACAAAGTCTAACAGTCTGAAGCTTACAACACAAAATTGGGAGTTTACAGAATCTTAAGTGAAACACCTATAGCCCTTCAACAAGTTTCAAATATCCCATTAAATTTAGAAATAAACAGCTTAACTAATTATCCTCAAAAACACCAATAAAATACAGCTACTTTTCACATTCAGATCATCTGCCTATATATGCCCTAGGCTAGTAACCAACATACAGAAAAGACAAACTCTTACTTTGTGGTCAAACACTCGTTTGAGTGAGCGATGTTCTCTATGACAAAAAGAAAACCAATAGGATGGTGATTTTTTCCAATCTCAGAAAAGACACCATAGATTTAGCAAGACTGTTGGAAGCACACTGCAAATACTCAAATGATGTTACTACTTTGAAAGGTTAGTAGCAAAGTATTATTTTCATACTTTTGCAGGTAAGCAAGATGACACACATTTTCATACCAACCAATCATCATACTAAAGATGCAGTCGTCTACATTTTATTTCTGCTGTAATCCTTCCTTGTCCTTTTTGTTCACTGTAGTGACCAAATAT
>NW_010531577.1:898-20246 GCF_000687285.1 Phaethon lepturus | reverse complement strand
GAGGGCCCGGGGTATGAGGGTGTTCATGTTTACTAAACTGTGCTTATAATCAGACTCAGTCATGTTCAAAAAAGGCAAGAATTTAGCAAGGCTGCAGCATTATTTTTTTACATTACAAACACTCTCATTTGATGTGACCTTATACAAGGGGCGACAGAGCAGACAACCACAGTAATGCATGGTGAAGTTAGATTAATTTTGTTTTAAAAAAATTAATTCTGAATCCAATTCCTTTTTGGTCTGCTAAACTGTTTTTTGCACTGGATTACTTTAAAACCCTTCAGAATTTTCCAGTTTCCCCTAAAACTTTGCCACTTGAACTGACAGCATTATACACAGCACCAGCCCTTAAACTTCCAGTAGGCAGAGGCTCTGCTACTTGGCCAGAACTACAATTAATGTAAGTTCAAGTCTCACTGACCAAAGCATGCATTATCACCCAGGGGAGAACATGGCAGTCCTACACAAAGCAAGTATATAAAATGGAGTGTACCCAATTTTTTTTTTCCAGCTTCTTGAATTTTTAGTTATTTGGTGACACTTTTAAAAATCTTATTCATCTGTACATGCACAGCTGTACAAGTTTCACAATGACAAACCTATCAGCAAGGGCTAGGACAAGTTGTGACCACGATCAGCACCAACTGGATACCACAAAGTTAGAATTCTCCTCATAAGTCTGCGGTAAGATTACCGTGTCATTTTCACTGATTTTTATCTCTTCTTGCTAGTTTATTCCCTCTCACTTTTCATACAGGCAAACTGCATTTATTGTCTCTGCTTTGCTTTTTTTTCTGTGCTTGGAGGATAAACTCAGACCTACCTAAAATCTCCAAGAAAATATCTCTTTAATGACAGAGTGATTTCTAATGGGAGTGATTTGCACCAAAACTAACAACCCAAAGTACAACTACTAGAAAGCATCATAGCCTGTACAAGATACATTTCATCCCTCTAAGAAAAGCAACTAAGAACAGTTTGGTGACCTTCCAAGTAAGTTTCTATAGGTTAGAGACTGTTTTGTCATCGACTAGTCACAGATGATCACTAGAAAAATAAAAAAGCTACAAACACACATTTCTGAAAGACTCTTTGAGAAGACAAAAGAGACTAAATAGTTCGAAACTAAAACTGCATTCTTTTGCATGAAAGAATATGGAGCAGCAAACAAATTTGATAGAGAAATGCATCCGCATGAAATGCTGGAACATTTAATAAGAAAGTACATATGTAAATAATAAAGCTGTACATCGGTTTGAAGTAACAGAAAATTCATCATACCAAACTATTTATTAGACACAGTAATAATATATACTGCATTTCTAAACTTTAGAGACAGCATCTCTAAACTTAAGTAAAACATCTGATATGATCTCAGACAATTGTCTCACAGGAAACCAGAGAATGGCAGGCAACAGCATTAAGAAGAAGAATCTGGGGATTAGAGTAAGATGATGAATTAAATATGAGTCAACAATATGTCACCAAAAAGACAAAGGCAAGACTGGGTCATTATTAATATACATGTGCTATTAAAAACATATGAGGTAATTATTGTTCTGCTTGGCACTCACTGATTCTTGGCAGGAGAACTGCAGAAGCCATAACCCCACATGCAAGATGCAAAACATTTTATACTACCAGTGCACAATGACTGCACACATTTGGGTACCATACTTCAACAAAAGAAATTAGAAGAAGTATCATATAAAATCTATCAAAAATTTTAAAACCAATGGACATACATTTATTTACATATACAACTTCTCTAAAAGTTATGAATTTCTATAATTGGTTTTACTTCATTTTCACTATAGTGCTTTGTTTAAACAAAACGCAGAGTAAGTGATATACCTAGCAATTTATAATTGAAGCAAAGTTATGGCATACTGAAGGCAATGTGAGTTTTTACTTCGTTAGGCTACGATCTTACTCACTGTTAAGAGAAATTGAGGAAGGTAAAAGGAAACGGATGGCAAGAGATTCAGAGAGCTTTTTCCTTGATTAATTTTCCATTCACATGTTCAATTCAGAGAAGAGGTTCTAACTCTGTTATTTTAAGGAAACACTAACAGGTTTCCAAAGTTACATGAGAAACCATTTAGAAGCAGTCAGAAGATCTGTTCCATGAAAAAACTCATGAAAACAAAGCCTTTCAAATAATCTGTCCTTATCCAGAAGCAATTTAACAGGAAGGTAACAGTTAAACATTCTGCTTCTTAAAAGAACTAGCCAATAAATCAAAGTCCAAATTTATACTCCTGCTGTATTTAAACATAGTCATAAGAATCATTTAACCTTACAGCATAAAACTCAGCTGATAATTTTTTTTCTGACTAACACCTAATAAAATTCATTCTTCCAGAATTGTGGAAAAGTTAAGCACAGTCTACACTTCTTACAAAGTTTCCTGTTACAAGGTTGCATGGTTTACACATATGTTGTATTTCATTATTAAAAAAATTCCTCAGTATAGCACCCTCTTTGTTGTAACACTCAAACATACTTTGCCTCTAGGCTGGTGCTATAATAAAAGTAAAATGAATTCAAGGCCATTTGTTGAGAAAAAGATAGGGTTAAGGTATTTTCACACTTTTTTGCTTGTAACTTTTTCATGTCAAAGCAGTATTTTCTTTTTTCCTTCCCTTTGTTATTGTTTTTTTATTTCCTTTTATTGGTACAGTGTCCATTGAACAACTTCAAATGTATCTGAACTATTCTGGAAGCCAAAGGCATGAAGGTTTCAGATTAAAAAATAAATTCCAAAACCTGTGCATTATTAGGAGGAACCAATTCTAAATTACTTATCAACTCATTTGAAGAGGTTATATAAAAACAGGATGAATTCACTCATTATTTAACTATTAAAAAATGCAAGTATATTTTGCTCTGGCAGCAAAAATTAAAAGCCATTATAACTGAACAACATTCAAAAATAACAGCATCTAAGAAAGCAAGGTTATTAAACTATGCTTTCTCTCAGTCGCTAAATAAAATCAGTATTCTATTCAAGAACAACTAAATAGCTTGTGTCCCCCACTGGTAAGCTATCAATATGCTGTTTCTTTAGTTCTTAAGTACAAGGCAAAAATCTTGATAGCATAAATTGAAAAAGAAAACTGGAAGTGTTGAGAATGCTCATACACCCACCTTAACGTACCACTTACACCCTGGAGAACAATCATAGAACTCAACCCTCACGTGGGAAATAGATCATGTCATCCTCCTATTACAGCATGTGATCATTCACACACCTCCTAGCACTTCAGACAATAACTCAGGAAACCTGCACTTCATATACTACTCCTCTAAGTATAGAATTTTTGTATTCACTCCTTACACACTATTGTTTGTTCATATATGAGCTACTGTCCTGCCCACCATCCAGTCTCATGTACAACTGACCAGAGGAAATTTATGTGATTATCTGTAAAGCTACTTAAGCTTCAAGTAGTAGTGGGTTTGTTTTTACTTTAAAGCACTTCTCCATTCTTTATAACATTTCAGCAGAAATTTATTGCATATACTTTCCTCAAACATAAGTCACATCTGACTCAAGGCAAACGAGGCAAAGAATGAAATTGTGGCCTCATCTGTACACTTTTTCAAAGCAGTAGTAAGGGCACTTTTTTTTTACTATGTAAGAGCATAATACCATAATTTCTTATAAGCAGGCTCCACATCAGTAAATCTCTCTTCATAAGAGCTGTCAGGCACAAGTAGCATGCTGACTCTTTCAAGATGTAGAAGGACTTAGGCTAACAACTATAGTCTAGCTGAGTTGTAATCCATTCAACAGAAACTAGTAATGTGGGAGTAAGTGTGATTTTCCAAGTTAGTGTCTCTTTCTGAGATTTCTCCACAGACAGCACAACACACCATGTCTAGATATCCTTAATGTGAACAAAAAGTCAAGGCACAGGACAGAGTTTATATGTTGTAGGTACAAAATTAAGATAACTTCACCACTAATTATCTAAACATAACATTAGAAAAAGGCTATAAAAATTAATTATGAAACAATATGAATTTATTTGCACAGCTAGAACAGATCCAATTCAGCATTATTTTAATTAAAAGAACTAGACCTACATGATTTTGGTGGAACTGTAAATAAAAAATTTAAGAATGGAACAAAACTATGATCAAATGATGTCACTCAAAATTTAACAATACTAGCTCAAAAACTAATCACTACATAGCTAATAAAAAAATCTTTTTTTTTATAAACATTGTTTTAACTTTAAGATTAAACAATATGTAGAATATTTGTTAATAAGACTTGACTATTTCTAGATTAATATCAGATTTATGCCTTAAGAACTGAAGATATATTGCTGCATAAAGAAGAAAAGGAATTAACTAAAACACTATATCCAATTCACTTGCTTCACTCCATTCCATTTTTTTAAAAATGTCAAAACATGCAACTCATTTATCAGAAGCTGTCGATAAGCAGTGACTTTCAATCAGCCAAATGAAGTTCCATCACTTATAGTTTAAAATTTGTAATGGGCTGGTAAACCCTTTTATTTACTTGTCCTCAAAATCTTGATACTTCACAGAAAGCATTTGAGAGATGCTGTCCAGGATACAAACTACAGTTCTAAACCAGCACATCTCATGCTGCATCTAGTGTACACACTGTTTTAAAACTAGCACAGCTGTCTCTGCACTACATCACAACCACAGAAGCATAAGTACATCCTCACTCACATTGGAGAAACTCAGCTTGGATCTTCGATAGGGTAATAAGAACAGCGCTTTGCATTTGGGTGACCAAAAATTCTAAACAAGCCTAAGATACTCAACTTTATCATTTCTCTCCCAAAGAAAAATATAAACGAGAGTTATGCAAACTATACTCTTGCTGTTACAAACTGATCAGGCTCTTTAACATCACCTTACCCAATAACTTGGTATTTTTATAAAGACCCAGAATGACATACTACAGATGTGAAAACAGAAAATACTTCCCAAGATATTGTAAGCTATCCACAAACATCACTTCATATAATGAAAGTTGAATTGTTACGACAGCAATCTCTGGTGGCATAACTGCATGATACCGTAGTAGTATAACATGACCTTATAAAAATTACATGATGAAATAGGTTTAAAAGAAAAACTTTTGTAGAGTTGAGTCCTTACCATAAGTAAGGGTGCAATACAAATCATAAAACTGTATGCTTTACCTTCATTCTCTTAAAATTAAATCAAAAGAACTTACAGTAGAGTCACCTCAAGTTAAATTTTGTATCTGACATAAAACATGAAGACTGTACAATGTTTATTACTTAAGGGCTGTGACATTTTGTGGCTAGGCTAAGAGTTCACTTGGTTGAAAACCAGTGTTCAGCACTACAAACTCGTGGTTTTACCATGAATCATCCTTTCTAGAGACCCATATCCTAGAATCAGAGCATTGCAGGACAAACTCAACTTACAGCTCTAAGATCATGAGGAAGAGTTCAGAAATATGAAAAGCCGACACATGCATTCTACATAAAAGGCAATGACGTCAAAATTAAATCACATTTTTGAAAGTCTGGGCTAACAATACAGATTTTTTTAAGTATAAAATGATTAGCTGATCTTCCTCTGTCACTTCTTAATAGTTTCATTTTTTTCATTTTAGCACCAGCATTCAGAGACAGCAAGGAACAAATGTAAAGTTAAAGCAGCAAAGAAATGCAAAATATTGCACTGCAAAAATCCCCGTTGCCACAGATTTTTAAAGTTGCAAAGTCACAACTAACTCTGCCTACACTGTGCTTGATTTATATTTTCATCTTTGTAGGTTTTTTACTTTTTTTTTTCCAACATTTTCACTAGTTTTGTTTAGGATTCTAACATATAAGGGATTTCCTCGTTATTTCCCACATCCCCGTCCTCTTCACAGTTTTGCTGAAAGTAAGAGTCAAGTTCATTTCACCATTTTGCTAAAGTTCTGCAACCAACAGAATACATTTTGGTTTAATCAATAAAACACTTTTAGCTATGCAGGTTTTCAGAAAGTGCTTCTGTGTTTTCTGTACTTCATTAAGTCTTGCAGTAAATACACCTGTGGAATCAGTTCAAGTATAAATGCAGCTTTAGAGATGCAGCCTACTAAACAACAACTGAAATGAGAGGACCATCTAGTGGTGACAACCACAATTCACACACTCCTATTTTAAAGACAAATGCACACACTGTTAACCTATACAAGTCACTGGACAACTTCTCACTCTTTGGCTTTTTTATTCCATAGCTTTAATAGTTTAACTTAGATTTCAACCTTCCATGGCAAGACTAAACAAATGGGTTTGCTGATTTTCTTCATATGTTCCTGTTACGAGAACAGCTATGTCAATTCTTCCACATGTGCAAATTCGCTCTTAGCATCAAATCATTAATATGAAGAAACCAGCAAGAATGAAGCTGCTAGTAGCTAGGCTACAAAATAGGTTTACCTCACAATTCTTTCCTGAGAGAAATCTATAATACCTTTTTTCTTAATACAAGAGATAAAAAAAATCACCAATTCAGAAGTGACAGTTGTACTTGATACGTTTTACATCTCCATCACATTTCAGCTAAACAGATGTGCAGTTTAACAGACCAAATTATAACATAACAAGGGTCTAAGATTGCCACAAACTAGCAGGGTCAGAAGAGCAGAGACTTACATTGGAAGAAGCTGACTGAGAATGTGATACAGATCTAGTGGTGTTTGTTTCTGTATTTCAAACATGTCCAACAACTACAGAGTCATTCTTCCCCAGCTACCAGAGTAATAGAAGTTGTGAGAAATCCTCCTCCCTAACGAAGCTGCACAGAGTAGGTACACGGAGAGGTTTATGTAAGCACACACTTAACAAATAGCTAAAGGAAGCTTAGTGAAGCTTCATAAGCAAGCCAAAACAAAACAGTTTGTAGAGCACTTGCTTCTAACAGCTACTCTGCTTAATTTCTGAAAACCTCTGACAGGACTCTAGGTCAACCAATACTCAAGGAAAAAAAGCTCAGGCAGCTTCTCCTTAAAGACAGGCATCCTAAAGACACTAAGCTGCTTTGTAAATTAGAGAACCAGATTCTACTCCAATACAATCTAAATCAAACTTGAATATTATGAAAACTGAAAGTTTGGTCTGAACAAGTCTCTGCCTCTTCAACCCCTGGAAGGATCGAAAGGGAACTTGCAGGACTTTCAGCAACTCAGAAAGTTGAAGAACTGCTGGATTAAAACAAAGTTTCCTTCCCTACCTTTATGCATACCTTGCCTACTTATGAAACTGTTCCCCAATTTTAGTTGCACTCACCCAGCCTCAGACTTCTGTTCCAGCCTGTTTTTGCATCTCTTGCAACTCTACCTACCCCATCCCACACTGTGGGCAATTCTTAAGGACAAGAGAGCATGCTCGACCTCTTTCTAAAGCTGTGGAGGGGGGAGGGGGGTGTGTGCCAATAATGAGCCACCTTCTTCACTGTTCAACTTCCTTTTTCAAAGGAAATTGAAACTTTTTCCAAATAAATGAGCAGAGGCCATTGCTCACTGAGGGCAAAGGAGATGTAAGATGGGAAATTGAAACTATGTACTGGTTTTGCATCCCACTTTTCAAAATTGACTATGCAACCTTACAGCACCAAAAGACTAACAGAGCACTTGGCATCTCCGTTAAATCCACAGCTGTAGTGGCCCACTAGACATTACAGACTGCATCTACACATGGGCAGAAATCACGTTATGAATGATTACAGGAGAAATCTGAATACCAAAAGGCAAGTATTTTATCTGAGGTAAGAGCAAGCAGTAGTGAACTGATAATTTCCAACAGTATTTGTTAAATTGACAGGCAACTGTTTGGAAGCAGTCCAACAAAAAAGAAACAGAGCATTAACTAGAACCCAGTAACTGTTCGTCCCAAGAAAGGACAGAAAACCCTTAAGAATGTGTTAGAGGACACCAGTACAAGCTAGAGTACACAGACTCAATCCCATTTTTTTGCCACTGTTAACTGGTATGGCTGGATAGAATGAGTTTCTTTACCACTGAAGTTATAGGATTAAGAGCTGCATAAAAAGAGAAAAGCATTATCTTCAGCAAGAGAAATCTGAGCAAGACTGAGCAACTTCATAGATCAAGTGCTCTGTGTCAACTCTTGCAGCATTCTTTGCTTCCTCAGATGAAAGACTGTTTCAGGGGGACTGACATTCACCCTCCCTGACACTCGCACTCCATGCTTTCCCCCTTCTGTTCAGCTGCCATTCTCCTGTGTCTGCTTCAGTAGCTCTGTAAACATGACCTCTGAAGTGCCTCTTTCACCTTCACATTGTTTCAAGGATGCTCTAGCATAGCAATAAGACACATATTTGTCACAGCAGTAACAGAAGGCAATAAATACAAAAACCCTCCCTATCTTCTGTTAGTCCACTTCTAGAGCGTGGTGTAGAGGTCAGACTGTTAGCAAAGCAAGCTCACTGCTGCACACTTACAGTACTGCCACCATCATGAATTAACCTCTGCTGAAGGCAAGAACGACTGTTAGCAGATGGCTGACAAGAATTCCAGAGAAGCCTGTGGATGGCAGATAGTTAAAAAAATTTTAAAAATATTTATTTATTTACAAACCAGTTGGCTCTCAATTGCAGCCCAGAACATCTGCCAAAGATATACACAGGCAGTATGGCAGGCCAGACCAAAACAGGTTTCTGTTTACTAAAATTAACAACACTTGATAAACCTCCTTTCTGGTTCACTCTGGCTGGTCTTGCAAAATGGGAAATAAAACCACATCACTGCCATTCATAAGCCCCAATGTGAGAACAGGGTATTAAAGATGATACTTTAAAAACCTGAAATAGACTCACTGCAAAAGGCTAGGGGCAAGATTAAAAGCACATCCCTGACAAGAAAACTAATCAGACAGTCCAGGAAAGCCACACAAAAAGGACATTCAGTCCAGAAAATCTACAAAAAAGAACATTCTTTCATTTCCCCAAAAGAAATTTCTCCAGTGTCCATTTTGCCTATTTCTCTGATGCTTCAATATACATCTTAGTAGCCTGCCATCAGGTACCTGAACATTCACTATCATTTTCCTAGATTTAGGTCTTAAATACAAAGCTTCTTCATCTTATGATATTAATAATATTTATTGCATAACACAAGTCTCTGCATTCCTTGTTTATTAACATTTTTGCTACCTCAAAACAAGACGGGAGGTCATTCTTTTTCCACAAAAATAAACACACTAATGAGAACTAGAACAAGGGGAAGAAGAAAGGAAAAAGGAAAGCAGCTTGACATGCTGGGACAGAAAAGCTACCAGAAAGCAACAAAAGTTTGCAGAACTTGGGAGTTCCCTCTGCTGTTCTTGCTGCTTTGTCATTTTGACCATCCTACATGTTGAAAAGTGTTTGGCTGGCTGGCTAAGTTGAGATAAACATTACCTTCTGTCTCTCTAGCTTGCAAAGACATTTTCTTTATTACATCACTTGCATCTGCCACAGCTCATGATAAGGTATGAGACACACGTCTGGCATCAAGATTGAGCTGATGGTCAGACCTATACTCAGATCTCCATGGTAAACAAACATGCATGTCAAAAATCCAGAGAGTTTATTCTGCAGAACTGCATGATGGTACATGGGTATTTGTTTTATTTTTTTCTGAACCATTCCAGACACTCACAACTCTTGGCTTACAATCCCCTTAATACATCTGTTACTGCAATTCTTGTATACTGCATACTATAATATGTCAGGAAGCACACTATTCCCTCTCCTCAGATTTAGGAAACTCTGTATTGTCTTTCTGCTGTTAATGGGAATATGCTCGTGCCCTGTACACTCAACTCCTCTAGACACTCATAGCATAGATACCTTCTCACCCACAAGTTGACCATTTTTCCCCAAAGTGGTTGTGCAAAAAAAGGTGAAAAATCTCTTCAGTCAGTATGAATTTTGGTCAGCTGAACTTAAGCCCAGGGACAAGCTTGAGTTTAGGGTAAGGCATTGTATAATTATTACAGACACAGAACGGAGTGACTGTCTGCATATATTTGCCATATTGGCTCAGAAGACTTTCTGCCATGGTAAAGTGGTATCACTCTGCCACATTTAGGAACACTACTTGTATATATTACTACTACCCCCCAATATTGTTGGGCAAACTTTACTTCTGAAGAGAAAGAGCTGTCACATAGAGCAAACCTAAATGCTTCCAGACTAGAACACAAAAACATTCCTAAGTCTCACAAGTTCAAAAAAGACTGACATCTATTAAACTCATTCAAAACTACAACATACCATAAATGCTGTTTCTTACTGTTATGTTTTTCCAGTCAAAGTTTAAATATTTTTTTTAAAGTCTGAATTACATATCTTTAAAGACACTTGATACTTTAGGTTCAGAGGATTAAGATAACCTTTTTTTTTGTCCAGGACAAGCAAGTTGCAGAAAAGCAAAACAGAATTAAACCATAGAAGAAAATAATTATTTTAGATGTTAAAGTCTTTTACAAGGGAGGAGTCAGGGTTTTTCTAATGTTTTTTAAAATCAGTATTGTCCTTGTAAATTCATATCCAGTTCAAGATGTGAGGAAACAACTATTCTGCATTTAATATTCTTTGCCTCATTTTAACTTCACTTATTTTCTATATGCATCAGATAAGAGGTACTATCATTTATAGAAATATGGCTTCCTCTACACAGCAGCATCATGCTGCCCTTCAAAATTTAAGTTAATCTTTAACTGTGAACAGTTAAAAAGAATATGCAACACGGAGCTTACCTTTTACACCACCAAATGGACCATAAGTCATATTACAAGCAGTTCTCTGAAGATTGTGCTCATACATCAGTTTAATCTGATACTGGTTCCCATGTTCCACATTTCCCAGAGTTCCTACAAAAACAAAGGGTATATATTTATATATTTGATCCATGCAATGTGGAAGAAATTAAGGAGTACCAGTTTGAACAATGTGAAAAACTACAACTTACTGCTAGTGACTTTGAGATATGAAGGCTCACACCACTGCTTTTTTTAAAAAAAAAAAACAAGCTACAAAATCCCTAAAGGCCAGAATCAGAAATAAGGTCTCATTACACTAAATAAAGACCTAGCAAAAGGTATGAAGACTTCATAAGAGGCTGAGATTTTATTACTTAAATGTATTTTTGTTCATGTTAGGCACACCTCTAAGATCAGAAAAAAGCCTGCTCAAAGGGAAATTCTTATGATTATCTAGTTATTCAGTGAATATACTAAACCCAGACAGCCTCAGCTAGTTAAACTGTAGCTAGTCATTAGCTATAATTAGACAAACCTATGCTTAGGGCACATTTATCACTTGCCTTTACCCTGAAATTCAATGCAGTGATGAACAATGCTAAGATACAAGACAAACAAATGGTAACAAAAAAATTTATGATATACATCACATTCTCTGAAGAGGTCTGCATGAACTTTGGTTTCCAGACTCCTTCAGGGAACTAGCAAAAATTCCAAAAGTCTTTCTAAAGAAACGGAAGTTAAAGCTCCCCTTTTGATAATCAGAAGTCTTTCCTGCATCCCATGAAGAAAGAGTACTACGTCATGTAGAGTAACACTTAAGGACTAATATTAGCAAGCAAAAAAACCCAGCCTTTGAGAAGAGTCACATGAACAGGGAAAAAAGTGTTTTGAGTGAATGATATCCAAGCTAAAGCCTACCATAGCTTTAAGTATGCAAAGATTATTCCAATAGCATCTTAAACAACATGCTCTGAAAGATTTGTAGCTTATGCTAACCTTTTAGGCAATTCCTCCAACTAAAATCCAACATAGTTTTTAAGCAATTACCCCTAAAGCAGGCCCACATTAGGGAAAGGATTGGAATAGATATGAGGAAAAAAGCTCTTGCTGGATGAGTAACTGGCTAAGTAGTAACACCAGAGGAAAAACAAGCTAGAAAATAGTCAGTCTGCATATACTGACTGTAATACAATATCCAGGCCATACTTCAGTTCAGCCCTGAAGGATGCTTTCATTTGTCAAGGAGAAGCAGCATAGTTATTTTATTATGAATAACAGATATGGCAACATGTATAAAGCAAGTAAAGACCCCACTTCATGAAAGTGTAATTTTCCATGGAAGCATAAAGAAATAGTGACTGTTATTTCTCAGAGGAGCTCGTTCAAAAGTACTTGTTCAGATGACAGAAATTACCATTACACATGAATGCTTACAAATTACTATGAGAAGTCCATTAAAGGGTTGTAGAACTTTACTTTTATTATTACTTAAATGCTTAAGCCATGTAGACCAAACGGCAAATTACAACTAGAAAACAAATCTAGACTGACTTACTGTTGTATGCTGCTAATGCAAATTTTAAAATACATTGTTTTAACAAAAATTGTACTACAATCCTAAAGCATAAGCACTATTACAGAGAAACAAAGTATGAAAACTGCAATACATCTCAAAGCATCACCCCTCAACAAAGACCAATTTTACAGGTGTCTTCAGATAAGATAACCAGAAGGTAAACAGAATATGGAGAGAGCATGTGTTTGCAACCTATCTGCCTACAAGGCTATGAATAGGAAGCAACTTCTCCTACAAGAAAACCATACTCTTATAATGAAAGGAGCCACAGCTGTCCTTGCACAGAGAAAATGAGCAATGTATAGTTGTCTATTGAATTTTGAAGATGGGGGTACAATCAATAGATCTCTTAAATCTGTGCTTTACTTTAAGCACATATTAGAGAGAATTCAATGCACAGACTTAGGTATTTCCTGACTTGCCTCTTTACATAGAGAATAGAATATTTAGAGTTTCCAAAGGAGTAGAAGAAAGGATAAAAAAACCCAACCTCACTTCTTATTACCAGTATTGACCTCCGGACTTCTCATGGGCTATATTACAAATGTTCTGGCTTTCTGAAAAAAAACTATCCGGATTTGAGTCCAGAAATAATTCTAATTGTTCCATTTTTAAGGAGCTAAGTAACTTGTCATTAAACAATCATTTGTTCATTAGCATGCCGAATAGTAACACCCACTCCTAAAACTGTAATGAGAACCAGTTGTTCATGAGATGTACCAACCACAGACCATCACACAAATCACAGCATCTCAAGCAGTGAGCAGATCAGCCAATCTCTGTTAACCATTGGGAATTATCTAGACCTAATTACTAATGTTTCCTCTTCATATATGAATTTGAATGAGAGAACATGACTGCAGCTCTTCAGGGATGACCAAACACTGTATATACCAAGTTTAGCATTAACCTAATCCAAACTTCAGAATAGACTTAAAATCACTGGAAATCTTGCATCTGTAAACTAACCTGAAACAGCATATACACAGAGTTTTCGGCAATGCAACACAGCCAGATGAAGGCCTTCAGTACCACTGTAAAGAAGGTTAAAAAAAGCACTGTTTTCAGATAAATTACAAGTAAAACACATATAGGATAAAATTCAAGTAAGATGTTAAAATTATTTTCAGGTGTGGGCTGAAACCAAAGGTTTGGGTGTTAGATGCTGGCATAAAAACTCAGAGGTAGTAATCTTCCTAAATTCATGCTACAGTATTTGAAGTTAATTTCAAAATTAAAATGAATCCTTTAAGAACATATTTTCAGATTCAAGTATGAAGAGCAAGTCAATTATTTTCTCAGTTTAGCTTGAAATTCATTTCAAACAAGGTGCTGTTAAGTCTTCCAAAAACCAAATGGATATGAGGATATCCAAACATATATTTAAATGGCTACAAGAGAATCTACTTTGGAAAATTTTACTTTAGAAATGAGTTCTTAAAGAGCTCATTTTAATTTTGAAATTTCTACTACTGCATCGTAAGATTTATTTTAAAAATTAGAGAAAAACCTATAGTAACCATGGGAAAGATTTGCGCTCCAAGATCAAAGGCCACAAGCTGAAAGGCCTACATCAGTTGGAAACTGTCGTCTTTTATTCAAGTACTCATGGAGTGACCCTGTGCAGGAATTCTAATGCCTTACCCTGTGAAATGATCTAGAACATTTTCTATAGTTACAGCACAAGAACTTTCTCTGCAGGAAACACTACATGGGTTTGGGGAAAGAAGAATGTGAATATAGAATGATAAGTTTATGACTTCTGCCTTATAGTTTATTAAACTATGTTCCTGGCAGCTGGTACAAAAATGAATTTTAAAACACATATACAGTTGATGAATAATACTTGCTTGAAGAGATTATCATCACATCCATTTGTTTTTTTCCCCTCTCATTTTTAAAATGAAATTCTCTTACAGCCAATTAAATATAAGGCCGTTTCCTTAGAGTCATAATATCTCTGCTCTACCTGGCCACTTATTCCCACTAAATTCATTTGAATTAAAGACCTTCAATCCACCACCAAACCCAAAATAACTGGCCAATAATACATGGATTAGCCTCCACACATACACAAAGTAAAAATTCTCTCATATCAAGATGATTCAAGAAGCAGATCAAATGCATACTACAGTATTCTGAGATATGTTTAATATTATCCATCTGGAAATTGAAAACTCACCCCCCAAAATAAGGAAAGAAAAATCACATCTAAGCCTTAAATAAACAGCAACGTAGCCTGTTGTTGACTTACGAAACAAATTTTCCCACTTCCACCTGCAATATTGGTTCTCTTAACTGCACTTCCAAGAGCAAGTCTTCAGGTTGTACTCCATCTCCAGGTTTCACAGGATGTGGGTTAAAGATTCGGAGATATCCCATATAACTGCCCACAATAATTTTATCTACAAAAAAAAACAACCAAAGGAGACTACAGAATACAATAGCATGTATGGAATTCAATTTGCTGCAGAAGTGCTTCAAAGAATACCCTACAAAGATAGAATATTTACATGATTCAATTAATGTTGATCACATTCTGTCTTCTAGGTTAAGGTTAGCAATTAGCTTTTTTGCAAATCAATGAAAACCTGTCAGCAAAGGGTTCAATATGGCAATTATCATGGTGGTGGCACTGACCATTGTTACTATTCCATCATTGTAGACTGATGTTCACACTTAAAAAGTCCCATTCTGTTTTTGAAGAGTACTTCAAACATTCAGCTTCTACATCTTGGATTTGTGCATACACATATCACACCAGTAGAAGTGTGAAAATTTAAAACTGGGACCAATGACATCTATCCAAATGCAAACTAAAGTCAGATAATTACTACATCAGAAGAACAAAGCTAGGCCTTGAGATCACCTGCTATTGAGACAGATCCATTATCTCAAAGAAGAATCCAATAGTTACATCAAAGTTATTTTGGAATCAGTATTTTAAGCAAGTAGTTCATTTGGTTGTTAGTGAATAACAAAAAATTAATTAAAAAATGACAAAGAGGTGCCTCCCATGATAACAACCAACAATTCAAGTTAGTTGCCGGTACTTATTTCCTCTAGATATAAGTTGTCATATCAATGCAGATCAAATTCAAAACCAATGAAACCTGTCCACAAGTCAGGAGAACATACAAGTACTCCTAATACAAGTTCACCAGGCTCTAAAGGCTTGGCATAGTTCCACAGGACCCTACATCAAAAGCTCAGAACAGCTGCTTACTTCCTCTATTCTTCAGCCACAAAAAAACTTGCACCTCCAAGTCCCTCATGCAGAGAATATAGACAGCCTTTCCTACTCTCATCTTCTCAGCTCAGTAACAAGCATTCCATCAGCAGTAAACTAAATCCATTTTAGCTATTATTTTCTTAAAAAAATTTAAGTGAGGACATTTTGACCTGTGGTTAGACAATTGCAACTAGCCGATTCACTTTTGGTCCTGAAATCTAGAAGAAAAACAGCCTAGTCTGAAAACAAAGAGAAAAGATAATGTTGTAAAACAGCAGACTACTACTCTGACAACACTTTTTAAGTCCTGCTTTCATATCAATTACATTTTTTTCCACTAGGAAAAGACTATTCAGAATTCCACCAGAATTGGGGGTTTTTTGATCATGGGTCCATCTGCACACCAGGCCTGCTAGCAACAGATGGGGTACACCTGTTTCAAAGGCATACCTTTCAGTCTGACCTCAGTATCAGGGAAGGTTATGGAACAGATCTTGAGTATCATCACATGGCACATACAGGACAACCAAGTGATCAGGCCCAGCCAGCATGGGTTCATGAAAGGCAGTTCCTGCTTGACCAACCTGATACCCTCCTATGACAAGGTAACCCACATAGTGGATGAGGGAAAGGCTGTGGATATTGTCTACCTGGACTTCAGTAATGTCTTTGACACCATTGCCCGCAACACTCTCCCAGAGAAACTCACTGCTCATGATTTGGACAAGTATACTCTTTGCTGGGTAAAAAAACAGCTGAATAATGAGCCCAAAGAGTTGTGATGAACAGAGTTAAATCCAGTTGGCAGCCAGTCACAAGTGGTGTTCCCCAGGGCTCAGTACTGGGGCCAGCTCTGTTTAATATCTTTGTCAATAATCTGGACAAGGGGATCAAGAGCACCCTCAGTAAGTTTGCAGACAACAACTAGTTGGGTGGGAATGTCGATGTGCTTGAGAGCAGGAAGGCTCTAAAGAGGCTGGATCAATGGTCCAAGACCAACTGTATGAGGTTCAACAAGGCCAAGTACCAGGACCTGCACTTGGGTCACAACAACCCCATGCAATCCTACAGGCTTGGGGAGGAGTGGCTGGAGAGCTGCCTGAGTGGCTGGAAATATGCCCAGGAGAAAAGGACCTGGGAGTGCTGGTCAACAACCAGCTGAATATGAGCCAGCAGTGTGCCCAGGTGGCTAAGGCAGCCAACAGCATCCCAGCTTTTATCAGAAACAGTATGGCCAGCAGGACTAGGGAAGTGCTGTCCCTCTACACTCAGCACTGGTGAGGCCATACCTCAAATACAGTGTTCAGTATTTGCTGGAGCACATCCAAAGAAAAGCAATGAAACTGGTGATGGGTCTAGAGCACAAGACTTAATAAGCAGCAGCTGAGGGAACTGAGGTTGTTTACTCTGGAGAAAAGGAGGCTGAGGCCTTATCAATCTCTACAACTACTTGAAAGGAAGCTATAGCAAGGTGGGCATCAGCCCCATTTCCCAAGTAACAAGCAACAGAAGGATAGGAAACAGTCTCAAGTTGTACCAGGGGAGGTTTAGACTTAATATTAGGAAAAGTTTCTTCACCAAAAGGGTTGTCAAGCACTCGAACAGGCTGCCCAGGGAAGTGGTAGAGTCACCATCCCTGGAGGTATTTAAAAGACCTATAGATGTGGTGCTTTGGGATGTGGTTTAGTGGTGGGCTTGGCAACATTAGGTTAACAGCTGGACTTGATGATCTTAAAGGTTCTTTCCAACCTAAAGGATTCTATGAATTTCTACTGAAAAATGTTGTACAACAAACCAGTAACAGCTTAACTTTGTTCAAATCCTAGGGATTTGAACAAAGGGATAATCTAAAATAAAAATAAATTTAAAAGATAATGGCAATGGTGAAATCAAACTCAAGTACCTCTACTGAGCAAAAACAGAGCTCCAAGATTAGCATGAATGTATCAAAGTTCCCAAATATTTATTAATTTAAAAAAAGAAAACACAAACACAAGAACTCTCCCTGACAGCAAAGATCATGAACTGCTATAAACGTCCTCAGACACATCACTTCAGTTCCACACTTTATTTCCTCATTAATGACTACATAGAAAAGCAAGGTTTACTCAGTCACTTATTTCAATGGCCCCTTATTTTCCAGGCAGAAAAGGTTGTTTTTCTAAATTCTCAGCTTATTAGCTCTCACCTTCCTTTTTTCCTTAAGTTTTTTCAACAACTCACACAATGCATGTTTGCTCCCCATGATTAACTGAAAATGTTCTACCTTAAAGTTATCTACCATTGAGGGAATAAGACATGAGAGAAATCACTAGTGAACACAAGCAAGAATTAAGATGATTAGAAACCTACAAATATACAAACAGCATTGAATTTGTCTTCTTAAGCCTACAAGGCCACATTAAAGATAGCAGACTTTAACTAGCCAACCACCTGGCTTACAAACTTTCAGTATGTATTGGTCAAAGCAAGCCTGCAACTGTGTAGTTTAGAAGGCAGCAATCATGTAATTCTGAATTTACCTTGTCCACTGCCACTATTATCAACATCAGCAACACACAGACAGCCTTGGTCAAATTCTTCCTTTTCTCCAACTATGGTGGACCACCAGTCTCTAGCTTTAAACAATGACATTCTTCTTCACTGAAAAGGGAACAAATCTTTGTTAAAGCATATACAAACAACCTTCTTTGTTAGCAACAACTTTCATTGAGTTTATTCCATCCCTCAGCTTCACATTGCTCTAGTGTGAGCAGAATAAGTATTAATTTCAGGTGTCTTGGGTTTCTGGTTATGTCATTCAGAAAACAGCCTTAGGAAACTTTTTGTCATTAGTTTACAAGTCAGTTGTGATAGACACTGCTATTTATATGAAGAAAAAGCAAAAACACCCAGCTTTTTTTAAGCTGTGAAAAGCCTTCTGTAACAAGTATTAAGTAATGTAAGTTTTCAAAGTCACAGAACTGAGGTATTCTCTGTTATCAAGGAGATTCTGATGCAAGTCTTCTGCAAGAGAACTTATTTTTAGAAAAGTAAATGAAGACAGACAGACAACATCAAAACCTCTATCGAGTAATCGCCTTGAAGATGGCCTAGTGACAGGCCTAAGGAACTCTGTCAGATAGGGCACAAATCAGCTTTTCTGCTCCTTACCTTCTGTTATTTTAAGAAAGGGGGAGGGGGGGACGTAGGGGTCAAGGTGGTGTGGCGGGGCCGAGAGGGGGGGGGGGGGGGGGGGGGAAGAGAGAGGAGACTAATCCGTTTGCAGGCGGCTTGACAGTAACATTACCCTAGTTCACAGCTCCATGCCAATGCTATGCCACGAGTGGGACAAACCTGAACACACGCGACCCTACAACCCGCGGAGGAGGTGCGGGGCAGCCAGGCAGCGCCAGCTCCGACGGTTCTTTCCGGGAAGAAGGAAAAACGAGGGGCACACCCCTTGTTTTCCTTCGGAGCAAACGCAGCCTGCAAGCCTGCGCCTTTCCTCTTTGAAGGAAACCGCGTCCACCAAATAAAAACATAGTGGGACAAACCTGAACACACGCGACCCTACAACCCGCGGAGGAGGTGCGGGGCAGCCAGGCAGCGCCAGCTCCGACGGTTCTTTCCGGGAAGAAGGAAAAACGAGGGGCACACCCCTTGTTTTCCTTCGGAGCAAACGCAGCCTGCAAGCCTGCGCCTTTCCTCTTTGAAGGAAACCGCGTCCACCAAATAAAAACATTTTTTTTTTTTTACCTGAGGCGGTTACAGTCG
>NW_010531577.1:0-222 GCF_000687285.1 Phaethon lepturus | reverse complement strand
CTCGCTGCGGGGGGGGGGAGGGGCAAGGGAAGGGAGTGAAGAAAGGCAATTCTTTGGTTTCCTGAGGTAAAACCTAACTTCCGAGCTGGTGCCCTTCCTTTTCAAAGCCCTCACAGCAACCTCTCCCCCTCGAGGGCTCCCCCTGAGGCGCCCCTGCATCCCACTTCCTCCCCCACTTTCCCTCTCGCGTGGTACCGCCGGCAGGCCACGCGCACGTGACGT
>NW_010531576.1:23263-27284 GCF_000687285.1 Phaethon lepturus | reverse complement strand
GCAGCGGTGCCCTCCGAGGTGCCAGCTCTGCGTGCAGGACCCCAAGAACAGAAACCAGGAGACGGAGGTCAACCTGCCGCAAGCCGCCCGAGAAGAGACCCGCGGCGTCGCCCGGACGAGCCTCTCATTCGCCAGGGCTTGCGGCAGGAGCCGCGCAGCACGCGCCGAACCCCCACCTGCCCACGCACGGCGTAAGGGCCATCGCGGAGGGAAAAAACCCGCCCTGAGCTTGTCTGTACCTTGTACTGAAAAATACGCACTGGTTTATTTGGGCATAGTGAACCGTTGGCTCAGGAGACTTGCGTGTTTTTTGAGACCATCTATTTTGCATCTACGTTGTGAAACGGAGTAAGACTTGCCCTTGCAGCAAATGACTTCTGTAAAGATCAGAAGTGGACATTCTTATTGCCTATTGATTTCAGAATGAAGAACGTGCACATGGCACAAGAACTGAGCGTTTGCACTACAAACACTTGTATAATTATGGGAGAAGTACACATTAATGAGGGACCGACTGTATTTTCCTTAAGTGCAAAGTGTATTTAAAAGGAGAAGAAGGCTCCTAGAGCTTTTGAAGTCAGAAGTTGTTAAACAGCCAGTGGCTGGAAATTTAAAATTCCCTCACATCAGGGCTCTCGGATCTGTGATCAATAGGGATTAAGTCAGACAGGACTTCTCAAAGCCTCTAGCTTTATTAAGAAATAGGAAACTGAAATACTGGGGTGCTGCCGGAGACACCTGTGAGATCTCGGTGCCAGGAGAGGGGTGAGGGGAGAGAGCGTTGCCTCTCCGGTGCTGAGGCAGCCGCGTGAGCATCGTACCAGGCTGACTCAACTACAGCCCCAGAAATGAAACCTAGATGCTAATTGCCCTTCCTTTGATGCTTGCCTGCCTATCTCCTGATCGCGTGCCAGTCTGCAGAGGAGGTTTCCTGCCAAATTTCTAGGCACCCTACTCCTCAGTGTACTCCTGTGGTACGTGTCTCCCGTCAGGAGCCCTCCATTGCACACCATGGCGGTCGGTACGTGGGGTTTTGCTTCCTTGCTGATGACAGTCTTTTTCTCCTTTGCGAAAAGGAGGCCAGCCGGGCCCCCGGAGGAGGATGATCTCTGCTGCCCTGGGGAGGAGATGCCGCGGGACACCCGAGAGCCCCAGGCCAGGGAGGCAGAGGCTGCCGAGAGCGGGCAGCCGCGCCGGGCCCTGGTGGAGAGCAGCTCCCCGGCAGCTTGCGGCAGCTCAGATGGTCACCAAGTTAAAACCAGGTCCGGAAGCAAAGACACGTCTGCAGGCAGATAGCGGGCAGAGACAGCTACTTTGCATTTCCACCATTTGCAAAGTGTCCCTGGGTTTATCCTGATAAAACCTGGTGCACTTAGTCTTTGTCTGTTTTAAGCTTAAAGCCTTTCAAATCTTCTTTGGAGACCTCAACTGAAGATGGAACAGGTCTTCTTCAAAGCTTTGTCTGAGTCAGGGTGCTGTCACAGGGGACTTCTGCAGGCTCTTCCAGAGTCTTTTATAGAACTTGTTTCTGCTGTTACTTAAAACCCTGAGGCCTTTGAGTTATAAACGAAGCAGGATTCCCTCTGCAACTCGTTCGCATCAGAGAGCAAGTGGACTGACTTTTCAAGAGAGTGTTATGTGAAGGTCAGCTGCTCAGATTTCTGAACATTTGGACCCATCTGATCTGCTTTTTCACATTGTCTGGTCTTTAGACAACTATGCAAAATAGTTCACGAGGCTGCACAAGGCATGGGTTTGCTTACACACATCAGCTCGGTATTTGGGCACACCATCTGCACTCAGTATGCTGCATTTCTTGTAGCAGCACCATGTAACTTGAATGCTACTGGTGATGCTCTACAGGCTGGCCTCAAGGTTAGATTTGCTGTTCGTATGGTCAGCCTCGTCCGCCCGAGGCATATGGGCATGCTACCGGTAGCTGGGCAAGCTGTGCAATTAGCAGCAGTTCTCTAAGTGAGGTTGGAGGGCTGGGTGCTTCACAGAGAAAGCCAAGGACTGCAGCCTCCAAAACAGGAGTGAAAGATGGGATGTGTGTACATCACCTAGAGTGTCCGGGACCAGTTTTAACCTCTCCTCCACCACATCGTCTTCAAATCTGCTCGATCGGGCAGATCGCTCACTGCCGCTCTGCTTAAAGCTCCCAGGCACATAGGAGAGCAGCGGGAGGGTTGTGCTCATCTGTGCCCACTGGCAGCAGTCTCCAAAAACGTCAGCCAACAGCTGGAGCCTGCTCAGGTCAATGCCCCTACTCCCTCTCTGCGTAACACGGTCCTGCGCCCTGCTCTGCCCTGGAGCAGGGACAGGATCGGGCATCCCGCCTCTGTGCTCTCTGAGGGCTGCTGTTAAGAAATGCCTGGTTAAGGGGTTACGAGACAAATCTTCACTTGCTCCTGTCACTTGAGGAGCACAAAAACCAAAGCGGAACAATTGAGCTGAATCTCTCTTTCTCTTTTTTCTTTTTTTCCTTTTCTTTTTTTTTTACCTCAAGGAAAGAGAAAAGAAATTAAGATTCCCTTTCTTGGCAGTTTTCCATTTGAGTATGGACTGAATAAAGCATTAGGTCCTGGGCCCATAGAGGCAGCATCCAGGCAGCAATTCTATAAAAGAGGAGCAAAGATTAAGAGCTTTACTCTGATCAGATCCAGAAATCAATTTTTTCTTCTTGTAGGGTTCTTTTTATTTACCAATTTTTGCAGTTTTACTAGAGTTATAAATATGCTGCCTTTTGAGGAAAAAAATAGACTCCTGCAAAATTAAGAAATCCAGTCCCTTTCTTTTTATATCTAGCAGGTACAAGCTACCAAAAGAGATTTCCTTCTCAGCAGACACTGTATCCGAACACTCTGGTTTCATTTACAATATTTCCTGCATGAATGAGCTAAGCCCTGTTGTTGCCACGTCTTTGGATTTACGATGTGGTCAACAGTTTGTTATTTTCTTCTCTGCCTTCCAATTGCCTTTGTCTCGCTCGGGTGATGAGAGAGGCTGAGGTGAGTCATCTGGCCAGTGGAAACTGCTATGCATCTTAACCAAGTGGCAGCTTGAACCTCCGGGAACCCCAGTAGTGTGTCTCAGCCAGAGATGCGTTTTAATGACAAATCGCTGAGATGAACACGGCTCAGAGCCCGAGTCTGTTGTCCTCAGCACAACATCATCGCATTGACTAGCGGAGCAAAATGTTTTATGTTGCTGTGAAAGGAACCGACACGGCTGGAGATTTAATCATTTTGGATTCATCTTGGCATGACGCCACTAGTGCGTATAAATGGAGCATTTAATGTTTAATGTGCTGTTCTGACTGAGCTGTGACCTTCTCGCGCAATTGCACGTTGGGGATTTCCGATGCCATGTCACTACAAGCAGCATTGCCACTTACACTGTCTGAAGTGGGTGAAAACCATGCAGCCTGACACAGCAGCCCACCCATCCAAGAGCCTGGCATTCAGCAAGGGCTCGGGACCAGCCTGGAACCAGCAGGCTGGCCGGAGTGCTCCACTGACAGCTTCTTGACTCGGCAGCACATGGTTGTGATGCACGTGACACTCCAGGATGCGATTTCGCTGACCATCTTGGGTTGTGCCTACTAAATAACTGCAGAAGTCCAGAAAGGACATCCCTCCAATAACATGTCACTCAGTTTGGGGAAATACGACAATCATGAAAATAAGGTAGCACCAACTGCAGGAGCCTCCTCTTCCCCCACTTCACTCCAGGTCAGCTTTCCACAGCTGGAGACTACAGTAAGAGGGGACTGAAAATCCTGCATGCCTGTCAAAGCATCAGGAGACCTGGTTGAGGAGACCTGGATCTCTGCCTCACATTGTGCAAAAGTAGAGCAAGTACTAAAATATTATGGAAATAAAATCAGAGAGGGAAATGCTTATTTTGCGCATATATTTTTCTTCCATTCCTCTCCCCAGCCCAGCAAAATGACAGACTCCCCCAACATGCAAACTTCCTGAGGATGCCTTTACCAGCCGAAACAGGGATTGTTTGCAAT
>NW_010531576.1:19149-23232 GCF_000687285.1 Phaethon lepturus | reverse complement strand
CCTCTGCCGCACCGTTTTTATTGGCTTGCTCGGTTTCTGCTGCATGTGCTTCTCACTTCTCCACCAGAGTAAATGAGCAACACGCAGGCTAGGCATGAGAACGATGTTAAGAACTGAAAAGCACTGCTCCCGATCTAATACAGTTAACGTTTCTTAAGAAATATCGAAATGCTAGCAGGAAATTTCAAGTGGTATTGTTTGTACTTTGCCTCAGCACGGGTCAGACAGAACACAAAGCAAACTCCCACACGCTCTGCCCCAAGGAGACCGCACTCTGATTTCCTCCTGTCCTGAGAATTAGATATACTTTTTTTGCCCAAGCATTTAAAATGCCAAATGTGGCAGGATTTGCTCTAGTCAAACTCAGCACTACTGCTGAGAAATCAGCTCTGAATCTGAGATACGTTCTTTTCTTTGAATGTTTTCCTCTCTGTTTCCAAGCCTTACAGCCCTTTCAGTATCTGTTGAGTTTCTTGGTTGCGTTTCTGAGACTGGAATGGAGCTCAGGAAACCGCTTAGTTCATCTCCTTCCCCAGGGAAGGACCAGGTAACAACATCATCCCTGACAAATGATCACTGTTCTGAAAGACCTTCCCAAGGTGGAGGTCTTGTAGCCGCCTCAGGTGAGCCATTCAAGTGTTTCATAATTGTGGAAAATACATGACACTTTGGGAAAATCTCCATGGTATTACTTCAATCACACTCTACCATCTGCTTCAGCTTTAGTAATGACATCTCTTAGCATCAGTGAACATGTCTAACTCAGTACTTGCAGGACAATAGCACACACAGGTATCATTGCAGTGAGAAAGCTTCCAGGAACGAATGGATTTCAAGAGATTTGCTGAGCTTTAGTTTAAGGTTAGCCCTGGATAGAAGAAGAAAACACAGAGCGCCTGTAAGATACCAAGAGAAGAGCTGGGTTAGACAAAGAAGTGCGGAATGGTGTAAGAAAGAGCATCATTATCCAGTGGGAGGTATGACTTTATGCTGGGCAGCTAATTCAGTCAACTGTCAGTGTCAGGATGGGTCTTTCTACAAAGAAGGTGTCAGCCTACTAAAAACTGGAATTGGCGACTCATTTCATATCAGAGCACTAAACATCATCAGATGAACGATGAGGATGTTTGCTTGCTATTAACATGAGCTGATTTTGAACCTACATGATGGAAGGGAAAACACCTCTGAGTCATCCCAACTCTGTTTACTGTTAGCGATGAGTGCTGAGAAGGGAGCAGCCTCTTGGAGTGCCTCCTGCCATAGAGCCACATGCAAATGGGCAACACGTTGCAGAGCAAATAGAAAGGCTGGCTGCCGCGGCGAGGATTTTCCCAGTGGGAAACAGTTCAGAGCAGAGTGAGGCTCACTGTGGTTTTGGTTTGCATGTTCCACCAGCTTTCATCTCCAGCAAGTGCTAGTGCATGCCCGGTTCTCAGGAATATATGTATTACGATACATAATTCAACTTCTCTGGTAGGAAGTTCAGCTGGGTTCCTCACCCAAGCACTCAGCCAAACTGCTCAGAAAGGCTGTTGCACCTCATTCAACGGCTTCCAGTCCCAGCTGTTTCCCATGCTGAGAAAGGCAGTTGCTGCCTAACAACCTTTTTTGTTGCTCAAGACTCCAGGGGAGACGACTGTTTCTTCTTTCCTCCCAAGCCATTTGCATAGCCCGTGATCTGGTCCCACATCCCTCAGCCCTCATCAGCTCTGGGTGTAAGGAGCCAAGTCTCACAAAGGTCAGAGCTGGACCCGGGGGTCCAGGGCTCAATCTAACCAACTAGAACGGAAAAGGAAAGTCTCAACACCACTGAGGCGAAAGACCATAGCCGCATCGTGTCCTATTCGCATTCACACAAGGATGCAGCTCACCAGCATTTGAAAGTATTCCCACCTGCCAATATGTTTTTTAAGAATCCTCTCACACGTAGAGGTTTTTTTAATAAAATACTATTTGAGAAAATAATAAAGCTGGGATTTTGCTGAGGCCAGAGGGTCTAGATAACACTACTGAGAAATGAAACAGTGCTCAGCTATCCTGACTAATGGGTTTATCTGGATAGTCTGTGGGTTTTCCTTTGTCTCCTAGCCAAAATTTGAGAAAACACCTGCAGCAAAATCTTATCTGCACTCTTCAGTTTTCTTTTCTTCCCTCCCTCATCTCCTACACCGTGTGTTACGAATAGTTTCCTTCCCTCCTCCCACTATCCCATTTATCAGCACAGCACTGGTTTTGTTAAAATACTGCTACATTTCTAGGACTAGGCTCCAAGCCTACTTGGAAGGGTTTGCAAGTTTTATAAATTTCTTTTGTTCAACATACAGCAGCAAGATGGGTGTAAGCCACTGAAGGAGTTTCAGGCTAATACCCCTGACCTCCCAGCTGAGGCCGTGTGTCAACACGAGCCAGTTACGGCAGTTCATCTGAGCAGTGGTGACACTAAGCTGCTGTGAGTGCCCCTCACTCAGGTGCCAGTGCCCACCTTAGCAGATACAACAGAGATGGCAAAGGGCAATGAAGCAAAGCCCAGGTGGGGCTCTGGCTGCTTACCAGCAGTGGCTTAAGGAAATTTTTAAGAAATCGGAGCAGGTTGTGTCAGCCTAGGGAGCATGAGGACACCTGAAACGTTTGCAGATGGCTCATGTAGAAGAACAGTGCGTGTACCTGGCCGCAGGGAAAGCAGGTCCCTGGCAGCGGTTCACTGGAGAGGGAAAAGGAGGGATGCACGAGAGCCCCAGGCCCAGCCGCTGAGTTTGGAATAAAGGTGACTCTGGTCTGATGACACCGAGAAGAGGGGAGAGGCAGGTGCTTGGGACTCGTCATTGATGTAACTGCAGCGGAGGCTACAGCGGCAAAACGGCATCTCATGCCCAGGTTAATTTATAACGGTAAGAAGCAGACGGAGCACGTCAGAAAGATGTGCAAACAGAAGAGCAGCTGACTAAGCATACCCAGAAACATATCTGACATGGGATGCATCTCACTGTACTTTAGAGACATCTCTCTCTTCCCCCCCATGGTGACTCTGGACTCCCTTTATAGTCACAGGAGAGAAAGAGGCCCATTTACGGAATGATTCATCTGACCTATTTTAGACATTTACTCTAGCATACAATGACTCATGTCCTTGGGGTGCCCATTTCTTTCCTATAAACAAGAGTCTAGACAAGTAACTCAGATGTAGACATCCACAATTAGATGTCTACATTTGGACAGATGAATTCTGTCTCTAATGTTCAACCAGAAATCAACCTACAAGCTATGCCAAAGACAGCTCTGGTTGATAGCCACAGTAGGGAAGAGAAACAGGGTCATTCATTCTTTTTGATGGTGCGTAGCTCCCTTCACAAAACGCTTAAAGCACTAGATAGAAGATTAACCATCCTGTGAATGGCTGCAATAGTACCACTGGAACAGCAGCAGGGACCAGTAAAATGAGATTCATTATTGCAACTATTTTTCTAACCTGCACCTGTGTCTAATTAACTGGTGTCAGATCCCTTTTCAAAGGCATTTGGCAAAAGGAAGCACAAATCAAACCAGTTTGTCATGCAGTCTCCTCTCAGGGTGGGTCGCTAATGGCATGGATAGGCATCTGGCCATAGGTTTCCCCTCTCCCAGACTTGAGAGGCCACAATAAAGCCGGTGCCAAGTATTTTGCTAATCCCAAGAGTCCCTTGTGCTATCAGCACAACTGGTCCTGTGCTGTCTGACATAGGGCTCTCGGGAGCCCCTTGGGGCTGGGGTAGCTGGCAGGATCTCAGGAGGCTTTAGGAACCAATAATCTGGACAAAAAGTCAGGTCAGGCCATCGGGAAGGCTTTTTGTTTTGACAATTTTAAAGCATTTCTCATTCCAGCCTGTCAGTCTGATTTCTTATGGCTCATACATTCACACTGTCTGTGTCTCCCTCAACAACTTTGAACTCATTGAGCAATTTCAGCCAAATGTGACAGAGAGATAACAGCCTCAGAAATGATTCAGTTCCTCAAAGGTTTGCAAAAATAGACATCCACGTAAAGGAAAGAAATGTTATTAGTAACCTCAACTGAACAAAAGGCTGCAGTATGTGCTCAGTCTTGAT
>NW_010531576.1:18441-19068 GCF_000687285.1 Phaethon lepturus | reverse complement strand
TGAACTCCCCAGCAACTCAGACACACAGCCCCAGAGCAAACCAGGCTCAGTTTAACCCAGCAGCCATAGAGCCCCTGGGTTCTTCTCTAAGTGTTTTTGGTAACAATTAAGTGAAGTTTCAACACACAAAGTCATCTCAAAAAACCCAATTCTGTTTTAATGTTGCAACTGCAGTTTCAAATGTGAAAATTCAGGATATTCATCTCACCGAGCTGAGTTTGGGAAGGGAAAGGTAAGCACTTTCTGATTTAAAGTGCTTGATGGGAAGGTTCCCCAGCAGCTCCTGTCACCGCACCCCTCGGCAGCGGCTGCCTGGGCAGCATTTCCCAGGGAAGCACCGTCCCGCGCTGAGCCTGGGCAGGGAGTGCACGACGGCCCTCACCGCTGGCACTGGCAAGCCAACATCCCCGCCCTAGGTGGGGATCCAGGAGCTGCTGGCTGTCCTTCCCACACCACACAGAGCAGGGAAAGTTGGGGGGCTGTCACCTGGCCCCCAGCACCACTGAGCTTCAGATGTGTTTTGGGTCCCTCAAAGCCCTCTGTGTGCTCTGCCAACAATTTGCAGCGACTGGACACCTTGCAGCTTGGCAGAGGTCCCCGCTTCTTGCTGGGCCTCTTGCCTCCACC
>NW_010531576.1:17210-18408 GCF_000687285.1 Phaethon lepturus | reverse complement strand
GTCAGGGAGTCTCGCAGAGAGGAGAAGCGGGAAGGGGGATGCAGCCCTCAGGTTGGCACCACAGCAGTCAGGCTAATCGGGCTCATAGAGATGCTGTGGCTGTGGATGAAAAGGAAAAGCTCCATGCCAGCAGGGAACTTCGCACGCTCCGAGCCAAATTCTCCGTGGCTCGCTCCCCAGCAAGAGCCGGGTGTCTGGCTGTAAGAGCAGCGCTGCCCGGGGTGGAGGGAGCTGATGCTGAGTTACAGCTGGATGCTCCTAACGCAGGGTGGCTGGGTACCATTCCCTCTGCATGCCAAAGGGACTCGCTTGCAGGAAAAGGGCAGCTGAAGAGTGAGCAAAAAATGAAACCCTTTCCCAGCTTCAAACAGAGCCATGGGCACTCCCAAGACAAGGCTCAGAAGCAGCAAAAAAAAAAAAAAAAAGAAAAAGCTTTGTGTCTTCCCCTCCTGGCCCAAGTGGTGGGATTGGCACCAAGTCTGGCAGGCCGGCATCAGGGTTTCATTATGGGGAAACACAATTTTATCAGCCTGTACAAAATCTTGCAACATCTGGGCATGGGAGAGGCGAGAGCTGTGAGAATGAGGACTGAGAGGGAGGAAAAACCTGCAGCATCATCTGATTTCTGTTGTCACCTCTCCACCCTCCCCTTTCCTTCCCACAGCACCCTAAGCTCTGACACCTGCAAAAGCCCCCGAACAGCTCTGCTGTCCCGGAGGAAGCAGCTGGTGTAAAACGGCAAGCACAGGGCTCTGGCTTCCTCGGCTGCTGCCCCTCGATGGAGCGCAGCAGTCCAGCCCTGCACAGCAAATGCCTGGGAAATCCCTCCAGCCTGCCCCTCCGGTGACCCCCGAGTGATGAGATTTTATTCCCTGTCTCACCTTATCACTCCCACAAGCGGCAGAAGCAGGACGTGTTGGGCCTGGCCGAGGTGGAGTTCATTTTCCCCGTGGCAGCCCTCATAGTGCCGTGCATTGGATGGAGCGCAGCAGTCCAGCCCTGCACAGCAAATGCCTGGGAAATCCCTCCAGCCTGCCCCTCCGGTGACCCCCGAGTGATGAGATTTTATTCCCTGTCTCACCTTATCACTCCCACAAGCGGCAGAAGCAGGACGTGTTGGGCCTGGCCGAGGTGGAGTTCATTTTCCCCGTGGCAGCCCTCATAGTGCCGTGCATTGGTGGCCAGACCGGCGCCGACA
>NW_010531576.1:16900-17126 GCF_000687285.1 Phaethon lepturus | reverse complement strand
GCACCGCCGGGTTTTGGGAACCGCTGGGCAGCGCTGGCACAGCACCAGGGCTCTCTCCAACATCCCCCCTCACCGTAGGCTGGGGGTGGGCAAGATCCCGGGAGGGGAGGCAGCCAGGACAGCTGACCCAAACTGGCCGGAGGGATATCCCATACGGTACGAGGCCAGCTCAGAGCGGGGCGGGGGGCATTCGTGTTGTACGACGTTTTTCTTCCTGAGCAACCGC
>NW_010531576.1:16395-16603 GCF_000687285.1 Phaethon lepturus | reverse complement strand
AAGCGGCTGGACATCGCCTGCTGCTGGGAAATGGAGAATAGATCTTTTGTTTTCCTTTGCTTCCGCATGTGGCGTTTGCTTTTTTTAAACTGCCTTTATCTTGATCCAAGTGGGTTTTTTCCATCATATTTTGTCCAACCCTGTCCTGCTGAGCAGGGGAGTGTTGGAGTGGCTTTTTGGGGGGCTGCGACCCCGCCCCCCCGACCCA
>NW_010531576.1:13217-16377 GCF_000687285.1 Phaethon lepturus | reverse complement strand
CCGGCGGCCACAGCTTTGGCAAAAACCAAAATGGCATCAGAAGTAAGGGGCTGACTCCAAGGGAAGAAGAACATTAGAAGTTCCAGACGTCCTGAAGTGCTCAGATGACATGAAGGCAGGCTGTCGGCCACCCTGAGAAAACACAGATAAGCCAGAAACCCCCATCTCCTGCTTGCCAGAGCCCTGGGAGGGAGGAGAGCTCAGCTGCTCCGCAGCCAGAGCTGCCTGCTTGCCAGAAACTCCCAACCAGCAGCCGGGGGAGCTGCGGGCGGAGGGGAGATGCTCTTTCTGGGCACCACTTGGGTCATTTAGACACATGCCAACCACACAGCCATCAACTTATTTTCAATACAGGTGTTTTTCCCCGGGCACAGCTTCTGCTGCAGTTCAAGTAGCACAAGTGGTGCATCTTGCTACCTCATTTATTTTAGATGAGCTCTGTGCTGGTATTACAGAAACAAACCTCTCTCCCTTTCACAACCATAACGTTAATGGACAGGACCAAAACCCCGGAGAACAGCAAGCCGTCACACCAGCTCTACAGCAATGCTCTTCCACCCAAAGTGAGAGGGGTACCCAAGGTGTGCGCCTCCAGCCGAGCTCTTTCAGACGGCCACCCTCGGCCCAGCGCTCCCTGCTACCCTCCGTTCCCCGGTGGCATTGCCATCTCTGATGACGTATCCGGGCTACAAAGCATCCCCTAAAAGCCATACAAGAATTGAGCTTCGCTCAACCAGGGGAGCAGCGGTGGAGGAACCTGCTGGTGGGGCGCAGAGCTCACACGCGCGCGCATGTGGGAGACTCTGCATTCACAACAGTGGCTTTTCATGGTTTCTTACACGCTGTTCCGCTGATTGATAGCTTACCACGGAGCTGTTAACGCAGCAATATCCCAGCCCTATTTACAGGCATCCCTGCGCATTTACTTTGTCACAAGTAAACTCTGCACACCGCAATAAAGCTTAAGGTAATGACTTCTTCAGCACAAAGCCAGCAATTTCCTGTCAGCTTGGTTTACAAATGGCTAACTCGGGGGTTAATTTTCAACTGTGGCTCCAAAGATGGCTATGCAAAGTGAGGATGAGGGGAAGGAGAAACTCCAGGCTGTACCACTCCGAGCTGTGGCATCCCTACTCTGAAGGATGAACACGATGGGGCAAATCCAGCCCATGCTGCTGTGTCCTTGCCCACAGGCACACCATTTTGTTCTCTTTCCACCAGCAGGAAAGCAAGTGAATGTCAACGCCAAGTCCCAGGCTAACTCCACGTGTTCACGTTTTCACGCATCCTTCTCAAAACCAGCAGCTGAGAAGATGGTGCTGTGACACGAGGGGAGACCGCAGTGGGTTTCTCCTCCAGAGGCACCTCAGCTCACTTCCTACGGCGTCCCGCGGCAGTACCGGTGTGACCCGGGTGGGCACGGTAACCCGCACTCCTACCTCCACCGGCGGCTCTCCAGCTAGCAGCAGCTCCACCGGCCCAGATGGCCCCGCGAGGGTACGGGTTACCAGCACCAGCAGCCCGAACAAGCCTGCGAGCACCTGCGTGGGCTTCAACACCCTTCTCGGGAGCATACAGAAACAGCGCGGTGAAGCCATAAACCAGCAACAGGGGCTGCAGGTAACCTGCACACACGCACTCCAGCCATCTCACTCCCTGCATCAAGGAAAGCAAAGAGGGTATTACTGCTCTCTCCTGCGTGCATCAACCTTCACGTGCTGAAATGAGGAGCTTAACATCTCCAGCCCCCGTCTATAATTAGTGCAGAGAGGATGCCTGAGAAGAGGAGTCTATTTTAGGTGTTGTGAGTCACCTTCCAGAGACAAGTATCTTTTTTTGAACTGACCATATAGAAATATCTGAAAGTAGATACCGAAAATAGATGGTATAAATATGCATTGAAAGCTTGGAGTACACTGCCCTTTAACTGGGTTATGATGTTCTTCCTTAAAAAGGGTGTGAAAACGCTTTCTCACACTGAAATCTAAACCACTGCACCTAGGAGGGCTGTCAGCAGCCGATGCGAGCACAGAGGGGACAAGATGATGCTGGTATAGCTTTTGCAAACCATCTCGGTCCAGCATCCTAATCTCACTGGAAAACAGCAAACGGCTCTGCCCTTTGCCCTTATGTGGGCCTGTCTCGCTTTCCAGCACGGACACTAAACGTTGAGAAAATGGCTTTGATATCATCGAAAAGGAGAGAAAAGTGAATATAATCCCATCTGTGAAAAAAAGGCCACAGGATCAAGAATCCCTCTTGGCTCGTTCTCCAAAAGGTAGGTCTGTACGTAACATTTTCATTTTTGGCCATGCCTGAAAGGAGAAGAAACTGAAGATGGGAAAAGGCATCCTCTTGATGCAGTCCTGCATGTTTGTGGAGGGGACAGCATCGGGGAAGGGCTGCAGTTAAGCTTCAGAGTTTTCCCACATTATGGTCCAAGGCTTGGGGGTTTCTCCTTTTCTCTTCATTTTCCTAGTTTTTCTTATTTTCCCCACTGAATGTCCCTTTGCGCTTTCACAACAATTTCAGAAACAAAATTTGCATTGTTTAGAGGAATCCCTTCTGTTTGGAAGAGCCAAATCCTCAATCTTTTTTCCATATTGAGATCTCACTTCCATTTGTTTCACTTCTGTCTAGAAACCCCTCAGCCTCCTGTTTCCATTGTGAGCCGTTGTATTTGTTCCTTTTTCCCCCCTTCCCCATTTATCCTACAGCAAGATCTGCCTTTACGCTCCCAGCTTCCACGAAGGTTTCCTCAGCCCCTCCTGTAAATACTTCAAAGCTTTAGAGATCGAACCACGCTTTGGCTCTGCGTCCTCTTAAACAGCTCGCTGAATATGCTTCTTGTTATTTTTAAGAATCTGTTAGAATTAAACCCTGGTAAGCAATCTGCCACCATTGTGGGGGATGGCACATTAATCAAAGACACAATCCTCTCCCCAGCTGCCTGGGCAGAGCCCAGCCTGGGATTGATAAATTGCACCTGGAGGTAACTAATAAATCTGAGAAGTCATTTGCTTTTTATGAAGAGGAGCAGTGGGGGATCCAGCTGCCGAAGGAATTTGGGTGGCAGAAGAGCAGTGCCCGGAGCTCCTGGCACGTTTCCCTTCCCATTCCCCTTCCCCTGCTCCCTGTCGCACCTGAAGCCTGCCCACAG
>NW_010531576.1:4201-13129 GCF_000687285.1 Phaethon lepturus | reverse complement strand
GTGCATCCTTCTGCCGGGACAGGGCCGCCGCCGGCCCCGCCACGCAGCAGCTCTGCAGTCCCGCCAGCGGCTCTCTGAACCGGAGACGCGCTCTCCATCCACGCCTGCCCGTGCCGGAGGAGGAATTTCACCGTTCTCAGCCTGTGTGCAGAGGGGAAGCTCCTCCTGAGGGACGAGGCTGGACTCAGACGTGGTGCCCTGGGACCCCCCCACTCCTTTCACCCAATGTCGCTGCCGTCCCCTCCGCCGGGGCCCTGAGCAGCTGTCCCCACTCGCCCCCGAGCACGGGCTCTGGAAGAGAGAAGCACCCCTTGTGCTACAGCTTCGGTAGTCAGCGCTGCGGACTCCGCTTTCCATCAGCGCTGCCATGAGGCGTGTGTCAAGTAACTATCCCATGGGAAACTCTCTCTAACCGCTATCAAAACCAGCGTTTGAGTATTATCTCGGAAGTTTGGGAAACGTATTCATTACCTTCCTTGGTTGGAAATGTTTTTACAATGCCCACATCATAAAAATCTCCAAAAAAATAGGGTAAATGATTAATTATGCATCTGGCCCTAGATAGTACTGCCACCGATTCTGTTCAAAAGCATAGGGTCAAGAAAAACACAGCCATCTGCTGTAGTACTGCCCAAAATATAATTTCCTGTTTTCTCCGGATCACAAACTCCCCGTAGTAAGCAGCCTTTCATACCTCTGCATTTCACAAAGCTGAACACACGGTTGCTAGCAAACACACACCAACCACCTACACTTCAGATATTCAGAAGGGAGGGTCAGAGACAGGACGTGATCATAGGAGAGATCAGGCAAGACATGGGTTAAAATCCCTCCACCTTCCTTTTCCTTTCGTGTGAACATCATTAGGGCAGCCTGGAATCGCTTTCTTGACACAAACACCGGTTTCTCCAGAAAACCAGGAGCACGCGTGGGCAGCGCAGCTCAGCTCCTGCCTGCAGAAGGAGCAGCCTGCCGGCATCCACTTGCCCCATCACAGGAAACAAATGCTTTCCCTGATGCGGGGTATATTAGGCATTGGAGCACAATTTAGATGTTAAACCTCAAATCACAAAGTTGTATTAAAGCCGGTATTTCCCCACCAACCTTGCTGCAACAGAGGATCAGGAAACCCATTTGGAAATTCAGAAGTGGTCGGGGTCAAAGCACTCCACGCCGAGAAAGAGGCGACCGTTACTCTGTTCCCTGCTTTGCTGGCCTCTCCAGAGGCTCTGACTCGTTGGATACCAGGAAGGATCTCTGCTACCTAAACGTCCCTTTCTCAAAGCCACTCTCTCTCTGGGCAGGGAGGATGAAAGAAGAGTCTCTTCTGCGCCTGTCAGTGCCGCGCCTGGAGGATAAATCTGTCCCCTCCCCTGGGGAGTTGAGTACAGGGGCTGGTTGAGGTGGTGTGACCCTGCCGTGCCTACCATTAAGTGCAGAGCATCCGGGCTAAAGCACCCCCGGGGGACAAGCGTTACTGTGATGGTTACGCTGGTAGACACCAGCGAGATGGAGCATTTTGATCCCACTCCGGCACAGCTCGGGGCAGGAGATGTCCCAGGAGAGCTGCCGAAGCAGGGCCTCTTGCTCTGAGCGATGCAGGAATTCGCCACTCACCCTGGGGGAAGCGCCGCACATAGCCAGGACATCCCTGTCCCCTCCCCTGCACCAGAAACCCACAGCGGTGCCACGCTGCCGATCCCCCCAGCCTCCTGCTCCGAGGACGGCCACGGCACCAAGCAATACCTCCCACTCATCCAGAGCCACAGCAGATCAGGGTGCCACATCCCGCGAGAGGTCTCGCGGCTCTCCTGGTCTGCCTCTGCTGTCCACAGCGCGTTCGTCATCATGGACCATCAAGCCAAAATCCACCCCCTCGGCCATAATCAGCAGCTGCGACTTCTTTTTCCCCCTTTCATAAACAGGGCTGCTCTGATACATGTTCACAACATGGGCTGCGTACAGCATCAGAGGGGGATTACTTACTGCCAATTACTACGTTAAAGTTCAAGTGGAACGATGTGCTAATTGCCTTGTTATAGCTATTAAAGCTATGTTATGCAAGCAAGGCACTCTTAAGAGTACACCGTGCTGTATGGTGATAAACAATGTAGAACATGATCTGCTAAGAAATAATTGCCGATACAGTTGTAGCCTCTTTAATAATGTATAACTTATATTTTTATATATTATATACAAATATAATAATAGTTATGTATACATGAAGAATAGAAACTTTCAAGCTCAAGGTTTGTCAGGGGGATCTGCAAGCCCCTGAAAGCAACTGGTCACTCACTGCCCAACCACCAAAGGAAAAGCACTTACACCATACTGAGCAAATCCAAACTCTTAAAAAGCACCAATAATAATAGCAAGAAGTACCACTCCTACAAAGAAGGCGAGAGAAGACATCTCATCTCTTCCCTACAACGTTACAACTGAGGGCTGCCTCACTGGCTGGCATCTCAGTGATCCCTGCCCTCCCGGGGTCCCATCCCTTGCCGGAGGATTTTGGACGTGCACGTGTGAGGGAAGCCCGGTGAGAGTTCAGGCAACGCTAAGCTCTCTCTTGCACCTTCGTAGGGAGCCAAGTCACTGCCTCTTGGAGGGCTTACAGGCGGACAAACGTGTGAGCCGCTGGGGGAATTTGCAGCTGGGGGTGCGAGGCGACGTGAACGGCACCATGGCTTTCTGCAGCCCGGGGAAGGAAAGAGCCTGCTGCCTCCCTGCTTCCCACCACCATGACCAAAACAACCTCCTGGATCATGGTCAGATGCTTAGCTGGAGTCCTCTCTGCTGTTCGGACACTGCATGGAGGTGTCAAACTATTAACAGGAGGAAACTAACTATTCCCTCATGGCAACATTTATGAGAGGCAGGATGAAAGGACAGAGTGAGATAAAATCAACTTCAAAAGGCAGCTGTAGAGTTTTGTCTGCCATCAGGTTCACTTACAAGCTCTCTTATAACTGGTTATAACATGTTTCTGCAGCTCCAGCTATACTCCTTGCACAGTTCTTGTAGACCATCTTTGTGGTAAGGCCATTCCCTGGCCAGATACATACAGAAGTGTTTTACAGCTGAGACGTGAGTCCAGCTTCCAAAAAACACAGTTCAAACCATCAGATTGGGGTCTGTGTCTAGAAAATGCCTCCCCAAACTGGATGCCATTTTGACCCAGAAACTTAAAGACCTGGAGCAAGATGGAGATGAAGTGAAGACCATGAAGTTCCCAGCCCAAAGGAGCAGGTACCTTCACCTCCCGCACTGTTCACCAGGTACCTCCGTCCTTTGCACAGCTCCCAGCTGGCAGGAGGCAGCTCTGCCTCTCCCAGTCCTCCCGGGGGGTCCAGAAGTGCTAAAATCACTACAAACCCTGGGCACTGCTGCCCCGCTGCTCTCCAGGGAACGCTCTATGTCCCTGGAGGTTTCAGCCCCTTCCATGTGTCAGCAGATGCTGCGCTTGCTATTACAGGACCCGGGCAAGGACAAAGATCTCCGTCGCTACGTCTTGAAAGCTCCTTTGCTGGTTCAGGTTGAAGACACGGGCAGAGCAAACACTGTGGCCAGCACCTTCCACTGGGGTTGGCTGAAAGCTTTGAGAGATTAAGGGCAAAAGCACGGAGAAAGAATCTCCTTTCTGTGCCAGAAAAGCACACAGCTTGTGGAGGGGATGAGGATTTGGGAGGCCTGTTCTAACACCCAGTGAAGTCAGTGGAAATATTTCTGATGATTACAGTGGGCCCAACTGAGGAAAGACTAGGGCTTAAAGAGTCCTTTAACCCTAGACTCAACTCTCTGAGAGCCAATCTGGTCAGATTTCTACGTCTGTGTTTTTCTTGGTGAGAGAAGGCAGATAAGAGCTGGGTTTCAAAAAACAATCATTGTTTTCTTTCTCACTATTTGAAACTGTCGCTTGCTTTTATCAGTAACCCAGCCTGGCACAGCAGTGGCACCCGCTAGCGCTGTGCGGCCTGGCTGGTCTCACCCCCGAAGTGCAACCCTGCCCGTTTTTATAACCTCGCATCAAAGGGAGGGCAGAACAACGAACTCGTTTTGGCGTCATCTTTAATAGGACATCTGAGAAAAAGAGCGAGGAGAAAGCAGCATTTTAGAGAGACCGTAATGAGAGCTTCAATAACATTCAGGTCTAAATATGAGCTCCTCCGAACTGTTCAAGTTAAGCTCCCCTCTGGAGACGTTGCACAGAGACCGCGCATCACGCTAGCCATACATCACTGCTATAGACAGGCAGCCTTTAACCAGGAAATAACAGTGCAAGCTGATCGAACAAACAGCTTCCGCACAACTTCAGCTCCAGCTTTGTCTCTTGTTAACCACGGCCCAAGCCTTGCCCGGGTCTCCCCATAGCACATGAAGGCCCCCAACGGCAGCATGACCTCGCGCACAGAAGCCAGCGCCTGTGTGGCCATTTGTAGGGCTGAAGCTGCCCCCCCCAGGCCCCCAACAAATCCGAGGTGACCTGGAGCAGGTGTTCCAAATCCGCCCAGTCAGCAGGCCTCGCGCTGGTACTTCTGCAGTCCGGGAGATGAAAGCAAGGCGCCAGCAGGCCTTTTACAACGCATCAGCCTGTGCTTTAAAGCCCCGCAGGGGCACACTAACTCAATTACCGCATGGTGTGGACTCCTCACCAACCCATCCCCTAATAACGAACAGGCCTGCAGGTTCCAAATCTTTAAGGGGGAGGAAAACACCACCAAATAGATTAGCTCCACAGTTGTGCTGTTAATTATGGGTCATTTAGTTCAGTTAATCAATAGGCAGACTTCTTTAACCAGCTAATTATGCCAAACTGCTTCCACAATGAGCAGGTTTGCTGCTAGTTGTTAACCATGAAGGGATAATATTTCACTGTGAAGATAAGCAAGGTCCCAGTCTTCAGACAAATGCTTTGCAGCACCCTGAGTTTGCATTGTCACCGGCTGCAATTTAACCCGTTCCACACCAAAGAAAGACTTACAGCTGGGACAAAATGGTACCAGCATCATCAGCTTCTCAATGCTAAGCCATCAGGGTAAACATCGGGCCATATCGCCGAGTGAATCATTTGGATAATTTGCTTGCCAAATCCCTCCCTGCCCAGGCTAAACAGGAGCTAAATATTATCTATACAAACCAACCAGCTGAACTTCTTGGTGGTAGCCCAGGTAAAACCAACAAGTTGCCTTCCAGGCCAGGAATATAGTTCCTGCCTTTGCTTTGACAGGCATTTGCATGAGACAACGTGTCCCAGCCAAGGCAGGAGTCTGGAGAACCACATCCTCCATTCAGACCCTCAAAGAACAGATCATCAAGCAGAGGAGGAGGTCTTGGCTCTTCGTTTGTCAAAACAGATAAAAGGTCAAGACAACCTCTTGTTACTTGTAGTTGTTTAGAAAAATTTTGTTGCACACTTGAAGAACTGATTAGTAGATTCAAGGCCCTTGTTGAGGTCATCAAATAGTTATTGCAATAGAGCAAGATAAGAGCCGAGTGATAGCAAAAGTTTGTAGCTGAATTTCCTGGATATTTGTTTTAACGGGACAAAGCAATCCATGCTTGGGCTTTGCAAGCAAATTGCTTTAACTGAAGAATAACAGCTTGCTGAGCAAGCATCCTCAACAGAGCACCCTCAGAGATGCTTCCTCTGACAAGTCAGGGTCTCCACGCACACTGATGGGGTTTCAGACTTCCCTCACCTGAAGGGCTCCACTCCCAGTCCCAGAGGATGAGACCAGCACTGGCACATCAGCTCAGGGACCATTCTCAGTGCTTCCTCTGGCTTCTGAATCACTGCAATGCAAGTCACCGTTCCTGTCCTACTTGTATCCCCTATTTTTATTTTGCCATCTTAGTTCCCCTTTTTAGCCCCCATCTACTGGCAAACCAGACTTGGGCTTTTGCTGCTTGAGAAAGTCCATTCATGGAGCATTACTGTAATAAAGAAATGCAAATACAAGCCTTGGCGGTAAGCATTTGCTAAAAATTTATCTCCACAGAGAAGTCATGCTGTTGTAACTACACCAAGATGACTAATATAGCTTGATGCCGTTATGAAAACACAACTAAAGACAACAAATAAGCTATACCAGTGGCGTAGCCATCTTTAACTACAGGACAGTTCAATGAGTCAATATGACCACCCAGAACAACTTCAGATTAAATCACTGCATGTCTAATTCAGCCCGTTACACCAGTGCAAATCTTGCACGCTCCCCAAATCCTAATAACAGAGAAAGCTTGACATGCGCTGCCTTGGGTGACGCAGCAGCAGATGGCTCACAAGCTGTCTCTGCCACCTCTGATGACCTTTTTGGGACCGCTTCACTGCATTCTCAACCGCAACGGACCTCAGCAGCTACAAGCAAGCAGGAAGTTTCTTGCAGATAGAAGTTTTGTCTTTGGTCCCCATCACCTTCCTTGGGGCACATGGGAGCTGTATTGATTTAAAAAGAAGCAAGGATTAACTTCAACATTTATCTGAAAGCAGCTCTTTCTAAAATATATTGTAGGAATAGAAACTTTATTAAGCTTTTCAGTTTTAGACGTTATTTTCTAACCTACTCACATGTTTACTAAAACATTAAAAAGACTGCAGTGTTGACTGGAAAAAATGTAACACAGATTTACAGAAAAAAGGGCTTTGCTGAAGCACAAAATCTTAGAGAAGTGATAAGGTTTGTATCCTGAGGTGGCTTGTTAACCAGCTGCAGCAATTTCTTGTTGGAAAACAGGGTGCTGTGAGAAAGGGCTGCAGTCAGATTCCAGGAGAGTTTGGGCAGAACTGCAGGATCAGATTCCAGGCTAATTCTTGGTTTACTCTAGAAAAAAAATACTCTTGAGATTTAAAACCACTCCCTAGTAGTACTATAAATCATGCATTCTCACATGCAACTGATTTACTAACTTCACAGTGCATGTGCCAGGAGCCAGAATTTCAACCTAGAAATTTGGAAACAGAAGCTTAATACTTTGTGTAAAAAAAAAAAAAAAAAAGAAAAAAAGAGAGAAACTGTTTTTACCTGGATCACTAGAAAACAATGGGATAAGGAATATTCCTTTGGGACACATGGTGCTATATTGCAGATGTGATTCACAGAGACATTCAATCAGATGGAATATCAAAAGCAATGGTAAATTACATGTCTTCAATAAAAAAAATATTAAGTCATAGATACTTGGCCATCAGGGAAAGCAATTAGACTTCAGCATTATTTGTTAAACAACAGTCACAAGATGATACCTAGTGAATTTTTTTGCAATAATAGCCATTCCTGGTCATTCATTTTGAAGAGAATAAAACTGTCACTTGAGTGAAAACAATTGACAGCACCATTTATTACCTTGCATGCTTCAGGATAACAGCACGATTTACATATTGCCCTTTGGCACCGGGACTCTCCGCTTGCCTAGAAACAAAGCAAAAATATCTATAGACCTGGTAGCAAGGATTTAAACATCAGCTGACCTGGTAGCAAGGATTTAAGCATCAGCTGACCTGGTAGCAAGGATTTAAGCATCAGCTGACCTTATGTGGTTTATTTAAGCTTCTATAACTGTGCTGTCTTGTTGAGCCCCTGGTTATGGGAGAAATAGGTTCTTCTGGAGAATCCACAGCCTCGAGACTCTGAAACACAAAGGGTCACGCAGAGGTCTCTGTATCTGATAGTTCAGAGAGTAACAATTTAGCTCTGATCCTCTAAGAGGTCTCCTGGGAATTAAAGATATTTGGTTTCCTTTCAGAGGCTTTAAAGGGCTGGGTCCATCAGAAGGAAGGAAATTTTTCCCTAACTCATGAAGATAAATTTTTGAGCTAAATCTTAGCTTTCTTTTTCATACAAAGAAGGCCAGATCCTTGGTACATCCAAGCCATTTAGCCCACTGAAAAACAAGCTAACAAAACTTATAAGAAACACTCTGTTACTAGAATATAAAATACTCAGCCAAAAAAAATACTCTGAGAGTCCTAAAATGCTGCCCTTTATAGTAACATCTTTGCAGTATTAGCTGTTCGGTGGTGTTTCTTTTCAAGAAGGTCAATAGGTTTTCTATGGCACCTACTGCAAATGCATGAGAGACTCAAATTTGGGATCAATTATAATGGAGAAGTCTGCAGACAAGTTTGGAATGGCATTTTAAAGAGATATTTGGCTTCTTGAATCCAACAGAAATATTTAGGTTGAGACCTCTATCAAGCACTTCTGTATACTTCAGCAGCACAAAGCTGTCCAGAATGGATCAACTGGAAAATATCTTACACTCACCCTTATGGGATTAAACTGGGATTTCAGGTCTATGAATTGCTGCTCATTGCAGTCAGGTGCTGGTGAGGTTTTCTCCCTGTGCAGGGAGATCTCCACAACTCCAGCACACTGATGCAAGAGCCAAAACATACAGCTTTTCCCACCACGAAACCGCTCCATTTAGCGATGTCCATTCCAGCTCCCGAAGGCTCACGCTGCTCTTCCCTTTGGCGATGGTTCCCCAAGTCCGCAGAAAGGGCAGAACACCACCTCGTAACTCTCTCTCGTTATACTTTAGAGTAGGCTGTTATGTTTATTTTAATTTTTCCCCACTGTTTGATAGCGCACAGCAAGGTCAAGAGACTGGCCATTTATTAAGGAGCTCTGTTATTCCCAAGCGCTATTCTACACACTGTAAAACCCTAGGGAGATTAATAAGGTGGTAGCACTTCTATTCTTAGCACATACCTTGTGCCTTTGTGCCTCCTCCTGCAGCACCCTGGTCTTTCTAGAGCTATGAAGAAACTGTCACTCTGAAGTGTCCTATTCTCAGCTTTGGGACAGTTATAAGAAAATGAGATCTTGGATTTCAGGTGTCTTAATGGAAAGTTTTAGCCCTTTGCTGTTACAGAACATTTGCAAAGATCCAGGCTCTATCTGGTTTCTTAGCCTTTTTTTCTTTCCC
>NW_010531576.1:313-4170 GCF_000687285.1 Phaethon lepturus | reverse complement strand
TTCCCTATTCTAATGCCTGGAGATGCTAACATGTAATCAAAATGTCTTTTTTTTCCTTTTTCTTTCTTTTTTTTTTTATAGTTGTCACCAATCAGTAGTTATGTTGTCAAATAAACTGCTGATACAGGTATATCATTTACTGTAATTTCCAGCAATGCTGAGAGTGGAGTTTCATTTTTTTGCCTTTAAACACTGCAGCATAAAATTCTACCTGACTCACATATCAGTTCAGAGCTCAAAAAATACCCTAATCTAAAACCTCCATTTGAATGAATTGAATGACCAAGAAACACACCAGAGAGACCCGGACAGCCCAGAGCCATGAAACCTCCTGTCCATAGCAGCAGACCAGAAACCACTGATGAACCACAACCTCTTATAACAAACAGCAAACACCTGGAGGTTTAAACCTCTCCAGTGAGGTCAACAAATGAAGACTCTAGGTAGGGGTTGTTTAACTATTTGTTCCAATATTCAGAGGATACAGCTTCTCTTCAGAAGAGACAGGGTAAGATGCTGTAGATGGTTCTCATTTTTACTCTGCTTTTTGCACAGCCAAACGTGTAAATATTTGGGAACTCCATGCGATGGGATTTTCAGTTTTCTTTGTTTCCTCCGGGCCAAAAGCGTTTGTTCTCTGCCTCAGATCTGACACAGTGGTCCTGAAGAGGAATTATACCTAGTTTTGGCATAGCTTTGTAAGGTGGAAGGTAGGTCTCCTCACATTTAGATTTCTCCTAATCAGGCCTAAAATTCTTCATCCTGTTCCCTTCTTTGTCTCTTGCTCCACATCTGCCACCCTCCTAAAACAAACAAAATTTGGCAATGGATGAAGCAGCACAATACCAGGCTTGTGGGGCAAACAGAGGTCACATATCTTATCTCTCTCTACGGAGTCTAAAAGCAGAGTACTTAGTGTTATTAGCTTTTCTGCATGAGTGATCCATCCTAAATTGGACATATGGGTGCCACAGACAGACTGATAAAAGTGGCATTTATTTTTTCTGAATGGGCTATTTACTACTTATTTGTGCCTGCAATAGCAGACTGCAAGCTATACCTCAGTGATACGCTGCTACCACACTTTGTGATAAGGCTGAACCATTAGGCAGACAATAAATAATAAATAAATAAAGGGAAAAGGGCTCCTGTAAATGCTAGGGGAATATTTTAAGGCAAGCGGGACATCTGCTTAGGGAGTTGACACCCCTAAATCACAGAATCACAGAAACACTAGGTTGGAAAGGACCTTCAAGATCATCAAGTCCAACCATTAATCCAGCACCACCATGTCGCCTGAACCATGTCCTGAAGCGCCACATCCACACGTTTCTTGAACACTTCCAGAGATGGCGACTCCACCACCTCCCTGGGCAGCCTGTTCCAATGCCTGACCACCCTCTCAGTGAAGAAATTTTTCCTAATATCCAATCTAAACCTCCCCTGGCGCAACTTGAGGCCATTTCCTCTTGTCCTATCACTAATTAGTTGAGAGAAGAGACCAACACCCTCGTCGCCACGACCCCCTTTCAGGTAGTTGTAGAGAGCGATAAGGTCTCCTCTCAGCCTCCTCTTCTCCAGACTAAACACCCCCAGTTCCCTCAGCCGCTCCTCATAAGACTTGTGCTCCAGCCCCCTCACCAGCTTTGTTGCCCTTCTCTGGACACGCTCCAGCACCTCAATGTCCTTCTTGTAGTGAGGGGCCCAAAACTGAACGCAGTATTCAAGATGTGGCCTCCCCAGGGCCGAGTACAGGGGCACAATCACTTCCCTACTCCTGCTGGGAGTCACTCTACCACAAAGACTTCACCCAAAAGGCTTTACAGCAGAAGGACCAAATGCCGCTTCCCTTTCTCAAACACACTCAGAAATAACGAAGTGTCCAGTTCTTGCACGGCTTTCCTTCACAGCCCTCGGCGAAGGGCGATATCCTGTATTTTACAACGGGGAAGACCGAGTCAGAGTCATGCTCTGCCCAGCAGCACAGCCTGAGTTTCCCTACGTACCGCTGTGGGGCTTTGCTCACCAGCGGAATTAAAAACAAAAAGCCACACCAGATGAATCATATTACAGTTCGGATGACCTTCACTGCAGCCCAAGAAACTAACTCTGACACTGACACCCACGCAGGCTGCAAGGCGATGGGAAAGCACTGCCCGGCTATCGCCTTCTCACGGCCTTTTGCTGTCCAGATCACCTTTCCTTGAATTCGAAGAGTTTCTGCTTCCTGTGGAGCAGAGCAGGTACATACAACAGGGGACTTCTCACCAGCTTGGGGCCAAGCAGTTGTTCCTGAAGGTGACTATAAGACCCGTCACAGCCCTTATTCAGTCTTCCCTAGTCTCGAGTGTCTAGAAGGAACCGAAAGAAGTCACGTCCTGGGATCAGGGAAATCAGAGCAGGGCACTGCCTCGAGCACCATGCAAGAGCCACCCATTTCTTTAAAATATCCTCTCAGCTTCTTTCTTCTTGTTTCACTTCCCCTCTCTGCCCTGCTCTTCGGCACTGCAGACCTCACGTCAGGACTTAAAAAACCCCAGGAGCCAGCAGCCAGACAAGCTCGAGTCACTTCTCGCACCCAGCGGCGCGGGCCCCCTCGGGCGGCTGCCTGGCCCCGGGGCTATTGCAGGAGCTTCTGCTGCACCGCGGCAGGTAGGGCAGGGAGCACCCGAAGCGGTCGCTGCTTCGCTGCTCCTCAGATAAGCCCCTTTCTAAGCAGCGCCCTTCTCGTGTGGCCGGCCTGCTGGCGTGCGTAACGCAGCTGAGTTGCTTCGCTTCAGAAAGGTCTTTCCCCCTCCTCCAGCCCCACCGGGAAGCCACCCCACAGAGGCTGAGGGTCACGTCCCGACTGAGCACAGCGGACGCCAAAGGAGCGGCACAAGAGCCAGACCCCGTACAAAATGGGGCACGGAATTTCCCTTCACCAGGAGCGTCCACTTAGATCATTTTAAACCCACCGTGAAATCACAGCCCAAGCTGACTATACCTCCTTTTAACACCAGGAAATTTTTTTCATTTGCAGATTAACTTTAAAATAAAAAAAAGAAATCACTATTCAAAATGAGAAAAAATATTTCCATTTTAGATGGCTTTACAAGTTGATCCAAGTCATTTGCAGCCCAGCAATTTGAAATGTCTGCTCCTGCAAAGCTGTCTACATTTTTTGGCACAGTTTAGTTTTCCGTTGCAAATCCCTTGCGATTAATCTGTTCTTCAGAAAGTGAAAGGCAAACGCGGAAGCCCAGTTGCAACAGAAACCTACGGGAATCTTTTCATGGGTTTTAGTAGGAACTGAACTAAACCCAGGGTTAACTTGAGACGTTGGAACAATCCCCGGCTTGAGACAGACATGGTGAATGCTTGGGATGCCAGACGTCAGGAATGGACCGTAGCGATCGACCTTTCGTACCCCAGATAGCGATACTCCCGGCTCTGGCTGCCCGGCGCTCGTAGGGCACCGTAAACGAGAGCCGTACCCGACAGATCTGGGTCGCGGGCAGTAAGCGAGAGCCGTACCCGACAGATCTGGGTCGCGGGGGCTTGCGGTGGTTAATTATCATGGCTGCCCCTCAAGGCTGATCGATAAGTGAATACAAACGGGGCACGCACACGCCGACCACATGCGCGGTGCATCTTTTACAGGAGCCACGGCTAACGGTGTGCCGGGGCCCGGCGCTTTGCTTAATGCCCCCCACGTGCGGACCACCCACCACCGCAGCCCGGCACACTCGCGCGTGCCAGCGAGGGTCCGCTCTGCGCCAGGGGAGATTAGGGAGTCTCCTCGGGAGCGCGCGTTCCCCCCAGCTTCAGCCGCGACCGCAGAGACGGCACAAGCCAGAGGAGACAACGTCAAGGGA
>NW_010531576.1:0-202 GCF_000687285.1 Phaethon lepturus | reverse complement strand
CCTGCAAGAGCTTGCTAACAAAACAAGCCCATGAGCACCGCCAGACACGTGAATCATGAGATCATAAACAGGGCTGATGGAATCATAACTAATGCGTGTGACAGCTTTCACTGCTCACTTGGCTTTTGTCTCGTGCAGTGGGGAGAAAAGGGGACTCGGAGCTGAAGCAAGAAGCCCACAACACGTCGTCGCAGCCTCAGAG
>NW_010531575.1:418-682 GCF_000687285.1 Phaethon lepturus | reverse complement strand
AGCGTTGGAGCGATGTCACCCACCCGCCCATGTCCCCGCGTCCCCTGGCTGCTGGCCCTGCTCCTCGTGGCGGCAGGTAAGCAGGAGGGGAGGGCAGCGCCCGCGCTGGGAGGAGACCACGGCTGATCCAACGCTTGCGACCCCCATTTCTCAGCGACCCCCATTTCTCAGCGACCCCCATTGCTCAGTGACCCTCATTTCTCAGTGACCCCCATTTCGACCGGGTAGCGGTGGGAGAGAGCTGGGGAGGGCGGCTTTGGGGGC
>NW_010531575.1:0-264 GCF_000687285.1 Phaethon lepturus | reverse complement strand
GGGTTGCTCGCCTCCCCTCCTCGCTTTCCTGCCGGCATAAATGGACCCCCGAGAGGTTTACGGACCCCGGGGCCAGCGCCTGGGGCTGTTTGTTCCTTCTTCTGCTCCGTGGCTGCTGCCGGGCGCGCTCGGCACGGCCAGCCGGCGACAGGAAAAGGGAAAATTAATTTTGGTGAGTTACGGAGGGAGGCAAGGGGGAGCGACGTCCCTTCTGCTTGCCTGCGTGTTTCGGCGAGGAAGAAGAGGGAGGATGAAGGGTGGCTT
>NW_010531574.1:0-2837 GCF_000687285.1 Phaethon lepturus | reverse complement strand
CGGGGCCGCGCGAGCTGCCTGTAGCCCGGCGTGGTGCGGGGGCTCGAGGAGAGATGCTGTCCAGCGTGGTGCGCGGACAGCCCGCGCGAGCACCGCGGTACGTGCTGCTGCTGCTGCTCGCTTGTCGAGCACAGCATTTATCACGGTAATTGTGGTATGCATTCCCACATAAGCACTTGTCCTTGAAGGGCATCCTTGCTGCTGATACTTGGTTTGCTTGCGGGGGCAGAGGCATGATGGATGACTCTGGGAGGGAAGCAGCCCTCCTTGAGACGCCTGCAAAGCCAAAAGTGTGCGTTACCGGGAAGGCGCTCCACGGTGCCTTCTGTTGCGTTGTTACTTCTGTGTATCTTCGTTTTGCATCTGATTTTTGTCTGCAGGAGTGCCTTGTTCTCTCAGGTCACTAATGTCAGCAACGCAAATCCAATTTTTCAGGCTTCGGACTTTGTTGAGATGCCCCTTAAGTAAATGCTTCCCATCGGGAGGCTCCCTCAAATCCATCAATAAAAGATCTGTTGTTAACAGCGGTTCTCTGGGCTGCGGCAGCCTGGCGGAAGCGACCGTCACACCAGCCACCACCGTCACATGTAGCAAAGCCACAGGCTCTACCCGGAGAGAGCAGAGCCTCAGCAGGAGAGGGAGGGAAATGGTGGGTACTGGAAAGACCCTGGGAAACGCGAGCGTCAGTGCAGCAGCCACGGTTTGCATGTCGCATCATCTCGGGTTGTGTCCACTTTTTTTTCCATGAGGAAGGAAAACCAGATGGAAGTCGAAGTGTGGGTAAATGCAAAGAAAGATCTTTGTGTCTCTCAGACATCTATCTACCATGGATCTATCTGTCTTTCGAGCCATCGTGCGTGTCATTCCCAGGCAGAGTATAGAAATAACAGCTTATTTTGAGGATGAAGGTAATTCTCTGTTTGGTTGTACAATAAACACTTTGGGATCCTTTGGAAATGAAGGAGAGGGAGCAATTCACGGTACTGTTTTAGCAGAAGGTTTGCAGCGATTCCTTGCTGGAGGGGAGGCATCCGATTTAAAGAGTTTTCTTTCCTTTAAAGAAGGCTGTTGGGGCTCCAGGAATGTACTGTAGCGGTGACAAAATGGGACCCGCGCTGGCTGCGAGACAGGCAGGGAGCGGGGGGTGATGCTGCGTGGTCAGCTGAGCTCAAGCTCCAGAAAGGGGATAACATGCCGTGTCTTCATGGACACCTATTCCCTTTGCACGTACGCCAGTACAAATGAATAGCAGTCCCCGTGCAGAAAACAGTAGCATCAATGTAGAAAATAAGATCTGGCTGCTGCCTGCAGGTTTGCGGAGCTGGGACTGACTGCTGGAAGTGTGGTTCTACCAAGGGGTCAACTCAAAACTAAGAAAGGATTAAGTTTTTAAACAAGTTGCGCAGGCAATAGCAGCCTAATTTGTGTGTGCAGCTGGGTATGAAACTGGGAAGCTGAACATGCAGATGTGTAATTGGCTACAGAAGTGAGTGTTTGCATATGTAAATTTGCTGGATGAGTAACTATTCATTCTCTAAAACTGGATCTTCATCGGGGCTTTAGGTCAAGATGTTTTGCATTGAAGCATTGATAACTGCTTCCTCTAAACTCTGTTTTAAAGATGAACAATAGAAGTTATTGTGGACGACACACCAGCAAGCTGGTACAGCTTATGCAAATATCTAACATTGCGAATGTAGCCGAATGCACAAATTAGACATAAAATCAGCAAATTAGGCACTTAGTTTCTACTTACATACATTCAAGCATACCCTATAGTCATTAATTTGGGAAAATCCTCGTTGAAGCTGCGTCGCTAGCCGTTCACACCCAGCAACGCTCTTGCAGAAGAGCAAAATTAGGAGATTCATGCTCCCCCTCTTCTGTCCCTGAAACTTCTCTCAGCAGCAATGGCAATGGAACGTGCAAAATTATTCACAAGACACTTGCTCCTACAGCAGCTGTACTTTCAGTTATTAATGCTGCATCCCAGGTGCACACCTATGTATGACCAACAGACCATTGTAGCTTGAAATCAAAATTAATTAAACCTTGTTTACCATTTGGAATTAGTGAGCTAATGAATATCATACCTCTGAGGCATCCATCTTGGTCAAATACATTGTGCCTCACAGCTGTTGTTTTCATCTAAATTAGGTTTGCTCCAGTTTTTATGAAGACGTCTACAAAGTAATAAGCCCTGCGCTTATTTGACTCAAAAAAAAAATTATAAAGTTGTTATTAGCTTCCGAGGAATTGGGTTTTCTACTTTTTGCCTGGTAATAAAAGTTGATTTGTTCTATATCTGCCTGATAGAGTACTTGGGTGCTGGCTATTACTTAAATCTAATGACTCTTCTTAAAAGACATTAAGGTTGTCTCCTGTGAGCAAACATACTGGGTTTGTGAAATTACATACTGATTACTCTGTTACACATGTGGTCACACCTCTGCTATTAAATTTTACCCGCATAAACAATCCCAACACACAGACATACTGCTCTACGGTTATTTATATCCACTTTATTTAAGGTTGTTTTTTCAGCAATCGCACTGCTTTAAATCTGCCGTGGCTTATTTAGTACCGAGTGACAGAACCTTCCGTGTGCCACGCGGAAGCACGGCTTTTACCGCTCCGGCTCGCGCCTCCTGGCTCGATTTAACGCTGCGGGTGATGCCAGAGAGCCAAAAGACGGGCATGGCAGCCTGTCTCCCCGGGTGTCCTCCGGGCGCTGCCCTTTTCCCGTGCACGCTTCCCCGGCCAGCGGGCACGGCTGCTGCCCTCCCGCCAGCGGGGAGCGCTCCTTCCTCCTCGCTCCGCGGCGGCAGCCGGACGTG
>NW_010531573.1:7633-7889 GCF_000687285.1 Phaethon lepturus | reverse complement strand
TAAATTTCTTTGACTTTTTTGAATCAGGGCCTCACTTTTGATTTTCAGCCCAGAGCTGTGAGAATCCTGGCCACGAGATTTTCTGGCATGATAAATACTGAAATGGCTGCAAGAGCCGAGGAGATGCAGGAAAAGCCACTGGGAGGCTGAGGAGCTCCAGAGCCTGACAAACAGCCCATGCCTGGCAGCTCTGCCTACTCCTGTGGAGAAAAGGCTTAGGGGCAGGCGTGCTATAGGGGAAGCGGGTTTTCAACAC
>NW_010531573.1:1340-7367 GCF_000687285.1 Phaethon lepturus | reverse complement strand
TAGGGGCAGGCGTGCAATAGGGGAAGCGGTTCTTCAAGTGGGTCAAGGCCATCTGGAGAGCGAGGCTGCGTGTGGTATTTTGACCCCTGCCGTGACGGGGATGGGTAGGTGGCAGGTCAGAGTGGTTGAGCCCGGGGATTTCATTTAAAAGGAGTGATGAAAGGTATAACCATGCACCAGCACATGCTGGGGACTGACTGGCTGGAAAGCGGCTTGGCAGAAAAGGACCTGGGGGTCCTGGTGGACACCAAGTTGACCATGAGCCAGCAATGTGCCCTTGCCCCAAAGGCCAACGGTATCCTGGGCTGCATTAGACAAAGTATTGCCAGCAGGTCAAGGGAGGTGATCCTTTTCCTCTATTCAGCATTGGTGAGGCCACACCTGAGAGTGTGCAGCAAAGGGCCACTTAGTGACCCTTTGGACTTAGGGACTGAAGCATCTCTCCTATGAGGAAAGGCTGGGAGAGCTGGGACTGTTCAGCCTGGAGAACTGAAGGCTCGGGGAGGAACTTATTGATGTATATAAATACCTGAAGGGAGGTTGTAAAGAAGATGAAGCCGAGCTCTTTCCAGTGGTGTCCAGTGACAGGACCAGAGGCAATGGGCACAAAGTGGAACACAGGAGGTTCTGTCTGAACATCAGGAAACACTTTTTTTACTGTGAGGGTGACCAAGCACTGGAACAGGTTGCCCAGAGAGGTTGTTGGTATCTCCATCCTTGGAGATATTCAGAAGCCACCTGGACATGGTCCTGGGCAATGGCTCTAGGTGGCCCTGCTTGAGCAGAGGGGTTGGACAAGATGACCTCCAGAGGTCCCTGCCAACCTCAACCCCTCTGTGTTTCTGTGTAACCTGCCATGCTGCAGCCTGTCCTGGCTGCCCCCCCACACTCACCCCTCTGCAGCAGAACCCTACTCTGCTCTGGATTAACTTCCCAGTCCTGCAGTAGACAGTCATTGGCACAACTAGCTGAAGATACTTGCCAGCCAGGCACCCCCCAGAAACAGTGTGGCTGCCATGGAATGGCTCCCACCATCATGGTATGCCTCTGAACCTCTGCACCGTCCTCTCCAGCTCTTCAGTCTGCACAGCATCTCTGAGGGGAAGGAAAGGGCTGGAGTGATTCCGATGCTTACCAGAAGGAGGGCAGAAGGGTACTGCCTGCCTGTGGTGTCGCACAGGCAGAGGAGGCATCATTGAGGCTTAGCCTCTCCCAACCTCCCAAACCCAAAGGCCACATAACACTGCCTGAGATGGCCTAGATGTATCACCTTGATTTCCATTTAAACCACAAATACTTTAAGCTAAGCTGTGAACTCTCATATCTTGCTCATATTTTACTCCCCTTCTGCATGCCTTCCTGTATGAAAACTTGTGCATATGAACAGATCCCTGCTGCTTTTTGGTGGCCGTTTCATGGCTTGCCTTTCCACACACTGCAGCTTAGCCTCTCCCAACCTCCCAAACCCAAAGGCCACATAACACTGCCTGAGATGGCCTAGATGTATCACCTTGATTTCCATTTAAACCACAAATACTTTAAGCTAAGCTGTGAACTCTCATATCTTGCTCATATTTTACTCCCCTTCTGCATGCCTTCCTGTATGAAAACTTGTGCATATGAACAGATCCCTGCTGCTTTTTGGTGGCCGTTTCATGGCTTGCTTTCCAAGACACTGCAGATCACCAGCAACCTCTGTGCCTTCAGCTAGCTGCTGGTCTCATGTCCACCCCCCACCCCTTTCACTCACAGCACAGGACGCTTTCTGGCCCTGTGGACAAGGAGAAAAGCTTGCAATTGCTTTCTTCCAATAAAAGATGCCCAGCAGGGAAGGCAGAAACTGGGAGCCTGACAGCGACAGCCCTGAGCCACAATGGCCCCCCACCAGCTTCCCCCAGCACAAAGACAGCAGTTCCTTTCATGTGCACAGCACTCACCTGCTCAGAGGTGCCCTTGATGTACGAAGATTTGCAGATGCAATGCAGCTCCCCTGCAGTCATAATCCATCAGCACCGCAGCTTTGATGCCTGGAAGGGGACAAGGCGAGTCAGCCCGGTGAAGCATCTCATGGTGCAACACCTTCAGAGTGCACCTCGGGCACTTCCACCCTCAGCCCATCTGTCGCAGGGGCAGCCTGTGAGCTTTGCTGGCCCAGGAACGTCCAGGTGAAGGAGGAAACACTGCCCTTCCCTGGGGACCATGACCTCCCCATCTCCCTCCCCATGCAGCCCTCAGCTGGGGGCTCACTGCATTGGCTGTCCAGAGGAAAGCTGCCATCTGTCCTGCTGGGCATCCTGACCACGAACGCTGCTCTGAATCTGGAAACAGCAGGGCCAAGCAGTTAAACAAAATTCCTGAAGGGATGCTCAGAGGCACCAAACACCCAAGTGCACCTCCTTTCTGGCACCCTGCAAGTTATGCATCCTGTCATCTTGCAGGTGGGAAGCCAGCTTCAGCAGGTCACTCACTGTGCTCACCATCTGACCTTGCCTGGCCCAGGAAACAGGCTGTTCTTTCATTCCATTTCCAATAAGATTTGTAATTAACAGGCACTTGTGGCCAGTCCCCAAGAGCCGGCCAGCCCAAAAGCCACCACCAGCAACCAGACAGAACAGAGATGCAACATGCCAGCTCCAAGGAGCACTCACAGCAGGGCAAATCAATGCCATAGCATAATGAACCTCTCGTTCAAAGCCTCAACAAAATCTCTTTGTAAAGATCAGCTCCTCCTGGCACCCCACATGGGGCCTACACAAAGGCAGATAGAAAAGCAGGTGAATGCCTGCAGCTGTGGGCAGGTGGTAACATGCTGTGCTCTGCCTGTCTGGAAGGTGGAGAGCTCTTCCGCCAGGCTGCTGCTTCCCTCCTCCATCCCTGGGGGAGATTTGTACTACGACTTGCATGGCAAGTTTGTTTTGGGAAACAAAATCAGCAACCAGAAGCAAGAGTCAGCACAGTGCAGCAGGAGAAAGCCATATCCTTCCTGCACGTGTCCATGCTGGGACAAATATGCAGTTTCCTTTATTTCTCCTTCCAATGTCCTTCTGCAGTTACAGCCCTTCCCAAATCCTCATACAGGCAGGCCAAGCCCTTTGCTCCCCAGTGGCAGCTGCCTTTCAGGAGAATGGGTCCATCAGGAGAGGCCAACATGCTGACACCACAAATCCATCCCGGCTGAGACCTCAACACCAGTCACCAGGTGATGCCAGCACTAGCCAGTAGTGCACACACCTAGGACGAGGGGCTGCACCTCATTTTGCCAACCCAGATACTGTTGCCCAAAGCATTGTGCTGGGAAATGCCAGGATTCCCCAGCCCACCCAAAAGTGTCTCCAAGTACACCTTGGGACCTCCTTGCACGTCCTCCCAGAGGGCTGACTGGCAGCCTGGGACGGGGAGCAGCTGGAGCACAGCACTGCTCCTCATGCTCTTGCAAGGCACTGTGGTCAGGGGAGGTTCCCTTCCCCTAGCCTTTGGGGTTTCTCTTGGTTGTGTTTAGCTCTGCCTCCCAGAGCAGTTCCTCCTCACTGAAAGCCCAGCCAGCTCTCAGCAGGGCTCAGCCTCCTACAGCACCCAGCGGGAGCCCACCATTCCCCTAAAGAGACAGAGCACAACATGGGGACCAGGGACAGGGAGACAGCACCTGGTCACTTCTAACTTCTCCCCCCCCCAGATGGGACAGAGCTAGGTCCAGGTCCTCACCAGCTCAGCTGAGCAGCACAGGTACCATCCCCTGGGCACAGCACGTGGGGCTCCATGTGCCCAAGCCAAGGATTTGGCTCCTAAGCCCAAGTGATCGTGATTTTGTCAGTGTTTCAGCTTGTGCTGGTGCTTTAAGATAGGGCTTAAAGGTCTTCACCTGTAGGGGGAAGCCCAGCAAGAGCTCCTCCTGCTCTCTGCCCTGCCTCCTGCCAAGCTCCCAGGCCCCCTTGACAGTCAGAGGGCAGGAGGGGGCCTGTGGTTTTGCCAGGGTCTCCCAGCACCTGGGTCCAGAGCTATGCCAGGCATGGCTTTTCTCTCTTCCTCTAGCCCAGCGAGGCATGGGGAAGGGCACTACATTTCAATGGCCACAATACACCCAGTGCCAAAGGACCTGCAGGGAAGGAGCATGTCCCAGGTGCTGGGGCAGAGACGTTGCATTCCCCAGGGACACTGAGCCACCAGACCCTGGATGACACAGCCAGGCCTGTGGGGGGGTCAGGGACTTGGCTTACCTGCTGGTTTCATTCCTATTAGCACATCCAGAGGGGACCCAGGATTAACAGACCATGGTCTCAGTCTGGTGGTGACAGAGCAGGACGGCGGGTGAGGAAGGGTCCCTGGCTAGGTGATGCAGCAGCTGTACTGCATGCAGGGCTGCAGCCTGCAAAAGGATCTGTTGCTGGTTTAACTGTACTGTATCGGCGAGAAAGGAAGTGGGATGGGTGCGGGGGCAGCTCTGCCAGCCAGGGGGGCATCTGCCAAGGGGCAGGACAGGAAGAGCCCTTGGAAAGGGGAGCCTAGCAGGGCTGGCAGCATGACACTGCTGTAAGGAGGAGAGCAAGAGCTGTACCCAAAGGGCCCATGCTTGCCCAGCAGGGATCCATGTGGCTTCCCAGAGCAGCACTGCCAGCCAGTCAAGGGGACACACAAATGGGGAACAAGAGACTTTGGTCTGGGCATTGCTGCCTGAGGCAGAGCACCATGCCTGGGGGCTGGCAGGGCTGAGAGGGGTCCTTGCACCATTTAGACCACAAAAAACCCCAAACCAACCCCAAACTGGCTTTTGCTGCCTTCCTCCCTCCTGCTCCCTCTCCTGGAAAGTGCTAAGGAGACCTTCACAGCCTCACTGGGGGTGAAGCAGGAACCACACAGCCAGGAAAATGAGGGGCTGTCATTACAATAATCATCCTCAGTACGAGGAGAGCACAAGGCAAGAGCAGAGGCAACAGAAACTGCTGGAAACAGACTGCCTGGAGGATAAGTTGCAGCTCCATTGGTCCTATCTGAACCCAGGGAGAAGGAAGGAAATTAACCAGTGGAAGTGCAAACCCACAAGCTCCCTGGCACAGGCACAGCTTAGCTTGAGAAGTGCCTGCAGGCAGAAAGTTTTCATCACACCCCTGAAGGACAGTGGCCCCAGCAGCAATGCTGCCACCAGAGAAGGGTTTCTCCACAGCCTGAGAGATCAGGTGTACCACCATCAGGAGAGAGACAGACATGTGAGTCTAGGGACCACTTCTGCACCATCCCTAGGAGAGGTGGCAATCCTGGAGAGAAGCTGGTTAGAGATGCTACAGGAGCAAACTGTGCCTGAAGGGAAAGACGACCAGTGTGGACGTGGCTCTGGCACTCCCCTGGGATTCAGGTCGAGGAGGAAGGAGCTCACACTTGGTGGAAACAAGGGAGAGAGAAGGAGGGAGGATGCAAAGGGAGAGAGCATCCTTGCCCCACTGCAAGGGCAAGTGCTGCTCTCGGGGATCCTCAGGAGGCCTCCTGTCATGCCAGATTTATGCAGCCACAGAGCCTCGCTCAGTGCTGGCCTCTATGCTGATAATGGGGAGGAAGCCCAAGCCCAGAGGGGAAGGATGGGGCAAGAGGCAGTGCCCATGTTAGGAGTGCAAGCTCCTAGAAACCACCAGAGACAGCTTCTACAGAGACAGACCCGACATCTCCCTCTGCCCTGCAGCACCCGTGTCTGGGAGGTGCTGCTGCTGCCCTTCCTCCCATCCTGCAGGAGGGGACACTGATTGGGTGCAGAAGCCCCCAGGGTGCCTTGCTGGTGCTCCAGGTTGCAGCAAGCTCCCAAGTGCCCAGCTGTCCCGTGGCTCCCCAGGGGCTGAGGCCTGCCCAGCAGCATGTGGTGCCTCCCTAGGCCCACACGCAGGTGCCATAGGAGGAGATGTGGGGACTGAACCCTTCCACTCAGCCGACCTGGGATAACACAATGAAATCTCTCCTGGGAGCTCAGGGAGCCAGAGCAGAGCTCCCGGCCCTGGGAGCTTACCCCTGCTCCATCTGATGTCCTGCGTCTTGGCATCGATTCCC
>NW_010531573.1:0-1295 GCF_000687285.1 Phaethon lepturus | reverse complement strand
GCCTCACATGCAGGCAATGACGCTGACAATAGCCTGGGGCTGGGAAGGGGTGCTCACAGGGTCTGCAGGCAGATCCTACTATGCAATGGCCACCTGTGTACAGCTTTCCCCCATGTCCAACACCCCCCGCCAGCCTCCCCTCCACGCATGGCTGCCCCTCTCCCCAGGAAAGCACAGTCAAAGAATGAAAAGCAGCTTAAAATCCAGCAGGACAATCAGGCATCTCTCCAAACCTGGTAGCACCCCCTGCCCACCCAGCTCAGCAGGCTCAAACCTCAGCAATACAGCCCACAGCTGCTCAGCTCCAGCATTCTGGAGAGCCCAGGAAACCAGCAGCTGCTCACAGGGAGGATAACCCAGGCTGAGGAGAGACCTTTGTTTCTGCCAGTCTCGCTCGCTGCCAGAGGAGGAAGAGGGGAGGGTTTGGGGACAATGAGCAATAACAACACCCCTAGGAGGGATGTCACAGACACGTTGATCGCTTGGAATTCCAGCCAGCACAGACCTGGGGACTGCAAATATGGGCAGAAAATGGAAATGCTCAAAGCTCCGAAATAATTGGATCCTTTCACAAGAGCTGAGCCCAGAATCCAGCATGGGAATTCAGTTCCTGCTGGAAGTCGAGAGATCAAATGCATGGAGAGGCAGGCACAGCAACAAGCAATCCTCAGCCACTACCGTGTCCGGCTCCACAGCCCCTGGCGCTGCTCTAATCTCAGGTGCCTTCTCAGCAGGAGCAACGGTGAGGGAGGACTGCAGCGGAGAGCCCGAGCCCCCAGTGGAGTTGAGCTGAGGACTGGCCCCTTCCAATCCAACTTATTCCACTTGTGGCAAGGTACAGAAACGCTGCCAATGCAAAAGAGGGTTTAGCGGAGGAAACCAGTGGCCTCAAAGCCTTGCTCGACTGGAGGAACAGCCCATGGAAAGGAGACTCCCAAAGCTGCCGGCTGGCGTTCGCAGCCCTGAGAGGGAGATGCCTGGCCTGGCAGGCTTGCCAGCCCGCATCACGTTCCCAGCAAGACGCAGTTCCTGCTCCACGCCTCAACAGCAGTGAAAAGGCAGAGCTGGGGGTGGGGAAAACTCTCCACTGTCCAAGAGGATCCCTGCAGAGGCAGCAGGATGCTGCTGGGCTCCACCACGACTACTCACCCCTGTGAGCCCAAGGTGGCACCCACTCACCTGGTGCAGGGAGTCCAGGGGGTGGGGCTAGCCCCTGCTCCCTTCCCCAAGGCAGCATGGGGTGGGAAGTGCTGGAGGATGCAAGCAGGCCCAGGACAACAGCTGGCCACGAGGGG
>NW_010531572.1:32772-33168 GCF_000687285.1 Phaethon lepturus | reverse complement strand
CCCCCGACATCCCCAGACTCCCGGGCTGGGGACTCTCCTCCCCACTACCCCTCGGATCCAAATGCACAAGCAGCTTTTTTGCTTTAAAGGTGTTTTCCAATGTTTTCCAACCCAAGAATTAACACACAGGCAGCCACCAGGAGTTTGGTATTTATTTTATAGGATTTTTTTTTCCTTGTAACCAGAGAATGACTGCCCCCGACATCCCCAGACTCCCGGGCTGGGGACTCTCCTCCCCACTACCCCTCGGATCCAAATGCACAAGCAGCTTTTTTGCTTTAAAGGTGTTTTCCAATGTTTTCCAACCCAAGAATTAACACACAGGCAGCCACCAGGAGTTTGGTATTTATTTTATAGGATTTTTTTTTCCTTGTAACCAGAGAATGACTGTAACCC
>NW_010531572.1:13918-32657 GCF_000687285.1 Phaethon lepturus | reverse complement strand
CTGAGGACGGACAGACAGACAGACATGGGAGGAGAGCGCGGAGCGGTGTACGGGGAGCCGGAGAGCAGACCTGGAAGGGGTGGGTGGGGTTGGTTTTGGCACTAAAAAAAGGGAAAACGAAGATAATCCGTTGAAACTCAGAGGAGCGCAAATGCTTCTGGCTCTTGCTGCGGGTGTTTCTCGGTGCCCCTGCTAAAGTGGATTAAGATTTCTGAAGCCTTTGATGGTCCAAAATCCACCGCCAGTACGTGCATGTACCATTCGGTCTGCCTTCAAATACCCAGGACAGACTTCCAGCCACAGAGGAAAATTGATTTACATCTCGACTCCGGAGCAAGCTTGGGAGCTGGTTCATCCTTCGTCCTTTCCTCACCAGAGATCAAATAGCATCATCAGTTAAGTCTTTTTCTTTAAAAGAAGCTAATATACAGAATATAAAGCACAATATTTACAACAGTACGGTAAACAGGTTCATTTCCACATTGATCAGTAGTCTGTTTTAACGTGTATAAAAGAAATTCTTACATGACCTAAGAGGAACTGACAAGAAGTGACACAGCATGGGAAAGAGTCATCAATACCCTCCACTTAAGCACATTAAATAATAAATAATTTTTGGCAGAACTTAGCTACATACACTTAAAGGACTGAATTGTGTGTCTTGGTGAAACCACGTTACACAAGAAGTGTGTCCAGTGACCAAGCTTTTAATCATCCTCAACCCTCTCTAATGAAAGAGGAAATTTTGGGATTTCAGATGAAATCCGCGCAGAGGTTGTCAGTTTGGGCAGCTCACAAACCACAGGCGTGTTGGGGTGTTCTGCCATGGAAGTGACACAGGTTTGAAGCCACCCCAGGGTTTGTTTTAAGCCTTTAAGCAATATCATCATTATTGCCTCGCCAGATGGAGCCAGCCAGACCTATGAGCACCACCTTTGCTTACAGAGGTGCTTCACTCTTGGAGTGCCTCAAATTAGGAGGGAATCGTGATTTCTGGAAGCATCAAATACCCACTTCTTAAACACAATGTGTTGCTTCTTCAAAAGAGAAGCTTTGAAAAGCTCCCGCAAAACGCGGAAGGGTCTTAAGACACTGAACTACACACAAAAACACAAAAAGAAAGAATCGTCAAGTGTTTCTTCACTACTCTGCCAAAGACTTGGGTTCAAGCTTTCAGTGTTCCCCTCTCCAGAAACAGGTTAGCAAGGGATTGAATGAAGAATTTGGCAGGTAGTGTTTCTAGCTCGCCTCTAAAACCAGCATTATTAACACCAGGATACTGAGTGTTGCCTTGATCGACGATTTCTCATTTAAAACTCAAACCGACATAAGTTACGCTCTACTAAAAGTTTAAAAACAAGCATTTGGGTGACTTAACACTGTAAGGCAAACATTTTAAAAACCTGCGTGTTCCCCTGCAACCAAGTTCTGGACCAGTGCAAAAGAAGAAAAAAACAGAAGCAACATGTGGAAAATCCTCACCAGGGTATTCTTATAGCACGGAAACACTATGATTTCTTAATTTTGCTGTGATAATCGTGCTTTAAACACTCAGCTCTAAAATGAAGCACTCCTGAACGTGAAACACGAATCAGAGACTTCCCAGTATTGCAATTCCCTTCCTCACGCACTCCAACACAAACATTCTTCCTCATTTTTTCCAGAGCCAAGGGAAACATAAGGAAATAGCTGCTTTACAGAGACCGCAGCGCTGTGGCGAGGCTGTGAGCACCCACCCATCGCCGTGGCTTTTTCTCAGCCAGCCTTGGACCGATGACCCCGCCTGTATTTTTGCTGGCAGAAATGGTTATGCAAAAAAAAGGAAAAAAAATCAATCTCATATTAGAAGCATTTTTAGATCCATATTCAGGCATAATTCTGATCTATTATTTTGTTTCATCAAGTTAATTCCAATTTATACCGGTGTAAACAAACACAATTTATCTTCTGACCATGTAGAACACAAAACCCACTCTGGGGCACATTTTAAAACTACTGTGCTGCAATCACCCCCTGTATTTAGGGGGGCAAACAAGGCCCTTACCCTCGCCAGCAGAATGCCTTGCAATCAGGGGAAGGAAAAAAACCAACCACCACAACATGGGAAAGAGCAAAAAGTCGCAGAAAAGTCGTTAACTTGTTTTGCTTTCCCTCTCTCTTGCTCCAAGGAAGCAATGGGTAAGTGCTTCACAGCCAGACCTGTTAGATTATTTCCGTGTTGTCGCTTGAAACCCTTTGAGAGATATTTTACAAGGGAGTAATTGCATTTGCTAACAGAATTCTGTTTGCACTTTAAAAACCTCTAATAAAAATAGAATATATACTGTGTTTTTTATAAATAGATTACACATTTAGCTTAGATGAGTTTCATTACATTCCCCTCCGGACACATTTTTTTTAAAGAATTTTGTTTTTTCATTGTGTGAACTAATACGATAATTACCAAGTCTTCGAAAAAAATGTTTGTACCACATTATTTCTTTGGACATTTTTGAACATGCATCCACAAAAGCAACTGCCATTTGTTTGCTGAAAACATTTTTTGTACAAACCCATTTTAGGAATTTGATCTGTTATTACACTGCTAACAAGCAAAAAAATTTGCTTCCTTGAAATCCTCTTTTAAAAAATGAGAAACAATGAGGAGGATTTTCTGATTGTAAGTCTAAAAAAGTGTCAATATGACACCGCATTAAGAATAGAAAACAAAAATAAAGTATTTACAGCTTTACAAAGAAAAAACAAAGAGGTCATCAAAATCATTTTCCAGCATTTTCACAATTTTTTTCTGGCAAGCTTTTATCTATAGAGTGGTTATACGCAAACAGAACAGGACCACTGTCAGCTAAATCCGCAGTATCGCTTGACACTAAACCAAAGACCTCCTAGGGAAACCATCAAGGATCAACCCTCGTAACTCCCGAAAGGTTGATCCACCGAGTCCTACACAGCCTAAATGAAAATAAAACCCCAATCCCAAGTATGAAAACACCTTTTCTTTAAAAATGGATTACATATGGTTATAAGAAACAGACACCAACAACTATGGTAATTTACCGTCATACACATCACCACCATACACATTATTTCTATACCCTCTACTATAGACCCACATCCCTTACACTTACCCACAAATGCACCCCTGTTACAGATGCTCCTCAGCATTATGGCTATGAGATAAACTGCAGGTTACAGCTAGCTCGTTTCGACAGCTAAATTTCTGCTTCCTCGCTTGGCTCTCACTGTCAAACTGAGGATATTCTTTCCTACCCTCAACATACCACCTACTAGTTTCAAGGACACTCAGCTTTTTTCCTTACTAGGACACTGAGTTTTAAAGAAAAAAACCAAAACCAAACAGCAGCGAAGCCGGACGGCCGTTACAATTGCCCAGTTTCTCCAGTACCAAAGAGCATTTTATAATTGAGGAGAGCTGAACAACAGCCTCCGACGAGGCTGGTTCACTGTGCAAGTAGATTGCTTAACAATGCCTCCACCAAAGTCACTAAAGCATCACGGACGTTCAGCTTTGGCAGGTGGTTTCTCAGCCTTGTGAGAAACTACGTATTAGCAGCTGAAGTTCATACAGGCTTGAAAACCTTAAGAGTACTTTATTGAAAACATGCAGTCCCAGCCCCCTCAAAAATTACCACATCTCTTGCCACCCCCCACCCCCCCACAACTTGCAGCCCTAGCGAACATGACATTTACCACTTTGGCCACCTAAGAAATAATAGGAATGAGCACTTTGGAATAAGTTTTCTTTTCCAGAGAAAAGTTATCTACGTCTACATGATGAAACAGGCTTTGAAAAAGCCCTTTAACCCACACCGCAAGAACCAAGAAGTTGCTAGCTCCTCTGTGAATAACTGCATTGAGCATTTCAATCAGTAAGGAAACCACAAGAATATCCTTGGCTCTATTTTCTTGGACAGAAGCCATTGATCGTGGATCATGGCCTCCACACTGTGGATCCAGATGGATCCTCCCAGTACTCCTCTCCACCATGAAAAACACAGGGAGCCCATTTGATTGACGTCACCTAAAAGCACTAGCGTGTCCAAGCAGGAGACGGATCTGCACAGCGATGAAACTCTAGGCAGCAACACAGGAAACTCAGACAGAGGAGACATTACTGTACCCACGGTTACAGCACGAACAGAAACCCTCCGAGGTCCTGCCCCTCCGCGGCGCTGCGCAAGACGGAGAGCCATTTCTGCCCAGAACGCGCCATTCGCTGAGACTCTTGGGCTCTTTTTGGAAGAAAGCAACACTGATCTATACTGGCTGTATGCTGACAACGCCACCCCGCTGGTTTCAGGTCAATACCTAAGGGCAACAATACTCAGGAAGCTAAAAAGATTGGCCAGCTTACCTTTATGTAACACTGAGAGGGTGCTTAAATCTGGTATTTCCCTGTCCAGTCCTAGCACTGCTCCTACATAGCAGTTTCTAAGCTTCCTGGCAGGAAAGAAAAATACATTTGGTATTTACTCCAAGTCTTGCAACTGCTAGTTAATTACACAGTTACCTTTAGGCAGTATTAACTACACTTTCAATCTTGGTCTAAAAAACAAACAAAAAATTACTGGCTGAGGTTTATACCCTGTTTTTACCTGGCTGAGGTGCTACAATTCCCATTAATAACCATGAACAGCTTGATGATGCCAGAGGTTCCTCAAATACCACCAAGTGATCTGATTTCTCATGCTGCTTTCTCCTGTGTAAAAAAAATACAGAAAGACTGACAAAGCCTAGGTCTTCTCACTTTCTCACGGAGAAAGCACATGGCTGTTCTTCCCTAATTCTAGGGTAGCAGTAGTTTGGGATTCATTTTACTACACCCTAAAAAGGATTACAGTATTTTCCAATGTTCAGCTTTTCTGAAGAACAGTAGCCTGGAACTCTCCCAAATGCCACATCTCAAGCCTGTATCTACACCACTGCGTGTCAGTTTATCCTGATGCTTCAACTATTCCACTCCAAACGTCACGAAAGCAGCATAAAATGGAGTTATCTCCCTGTCAGCAAAGTAAAATCTGCAAACACTATGGTTCTTAAAGAAAAAAAATCCTGAAAAAAGAAAACACAAAACAACACAGGAATTGAAGGGCTGATTCCCCTCTTAATCCAATCACTGGAAACAAAGGCATTGTAATATGACATTCCTCCTCAAAAGAAGCTCTACAGATAACTAACATGTGCAAATGTGTTTTTAGCTTTCCTTTCCCCAAGAGATAACTGTAGCCCAGCAGGGACCAAACATTCCATATAAATAAGGCGAGCTTTTTTTTTTTTTTGCATAGTAGTTTATCAGTGATAGTCCCACCCCACTGAACCCTCCTTTGTCCACCTGCTTTGCCACCGAGCTGAGACCTGCTTCTTTCAGGTTCTGGAGTCTAGCAGAAAGCTTGTACAAATCTCAAAGGCTCCTTCACCCAGAAAAGAGAGAATGAAGAAATTCCTTTGAATATTGTATAACTGCTTAATCCTAACAGCTGTCTCTAAACCCACTATTATTTTTAAATGGTTACAATTCAATTTGGAGGCATTCTTTTTTGTGTCAGACATTGGTAATTGTACCATAATTGCCTCGGGTTCGCTTCTCGTTTTGCCAGTGCTCCTTTTGCCAATCAGTGCAGTGGTTCAATAAAACCATAAGCTTATTGAAATACCCAGAGCCTTTGCAGCACCATTCTCTGCTGCTACCAGATTTTTTTTTTTAATAATATTTTTTATAAAAACACCTGTATTCCACTGGAGCTCAAAGTGGCTCAGCTTGGGGCAAAGGCACAATTAAAACACCATGTTTTCTTACAGGACTCTGCATTTATGATTTGTATAACAATAGAAATTTACAGCACCAATCCTTGGGTGGGGTGGGGATGCGTGTGGGAAGGAGTCTCTAGAAACCCTGTGCAAGGGTTTACAAGTCTTTTTTTTTTTTTCTCCCCATCAGTGTATTGTTTTTTGATCTTTTCTTGTATCTTCCCTTCCACTGGAATGCTCCAACTACGTATCAGCTGACCATGGGCTCCACATCCGTCTCTCTGTCCAACTCGTCCTGAATTTCATCTGTGTTTCCTGAGTCGCTGCTGGCTACAGAGCTGGGAGATGGAGAATTTCTATAGAAAAATTCAGAGAAAGGGTTAGGAAAAAAAAAAAAAAAAAAAAAAAAATCTATGACAGAATGAAAAAAAAAGGAACCTTCAAAAAAAATGGTCACTTTCGCTTCCCAAAACAATGTAAAGTGTCCTTTATTAACACTAAACTTTGGGTTTACAGTAAATATCTGTAGTAAACTTAAGCATCTCATGTGCTGCCACCCCAATCTGCCATCTCCTATACAAAGGATGCCCTAGATTTACAGATAGGGAAATGGAAACTAAGTCCAATGAACATCCTACAGACACTCTTGTACAGTTTTGAAAACTCAAAAAAGTTTCTCCTCTTGTTCTTTTAAGCCAGGATGTATACTGAGGGCGAGCAAGAGAAAAAAAAAATCCCTCATAGTATAGGGTTCTTAACACATTAGAAGATTAAAACCAAGTTCTTTGTGTAAAGGCCACAGTCAAGGTTTAACGCGGGCTTTTGTTTGAGAGTTCTAGATCTATGACATTACGACTAAGGGTCAATCCAAGTTAGAGATTCCTGTTTCTACCACCAGGCATTGAATCATTTAAGTGTTACTGTGTGTAGGAACATACACACTGTTACAGGGTTCCTTTTAAGACTGATACTTGACCCTGAACAAAGCAAGATTACCTGAAGGACAAAGCTTTAGGACAAAATGATACTGTTGCCTTTAAAACAACCTGGCAGGAAACAAGAGCACATTAAATTCTTGAAGCGCCCCAGACAGAATGGTAGTATCTTATTACCTGTCAGCTGAGCCTTTGATAAGCCTACGACAGGTTTCCATTTGTACATCCAGGCCTCTTTTCATACTACACATTTCCATATATTCATGAAGGTGGCGATTCATGTCACTCTTGGCTGTGGCTAATTCCAGCTGTAAGAAATAAGAGAAAATAATCAGCCCAAGGTGAGCTGCTAGCAGCTTCTCCCAGCTTCACTCAATCTTACATACCAGTGGGGATGCTAAAGCTGCCCAGAGCCAATCCCAAACACCCGCACAATATATGTTTAACCTCAGTGTTGTATACCGCCAACGTATTCATCAGCTTATGAAGTGTATTTTAATCAGAGCTCAGCACTGGTTTTAAACAGCCGACGAGGTTTTTTTTCCTGCTGCCTAGCATCTTGATTGTCAACACGCAGTAATTAAAGAAAGCGTGTTCTAGGCAGGGCAAAGACTTTGAGAAGCTACAGCCGCTGTGTCTCGCAACCTCCGAGGCCAAGTCTTGTAAAGCATTTTGCAGTGTGACGGTAGAGATGCAAGACAAATGGGGGCAAAAGAATGATAGTGCATTTTTATTCTCTTTGTTCTGAAGGGTCTCTCTCCACCAGCTACAGATTTATGTTTACTCAATAACAGAGCTGTCTAGAGAATGGTATTTAGAAAAAATCCCATGGCTATGTCGAAGAAAAACACCTTTGCATTCTTTGATTAGAATATAGACATTCCATCTTTCTTCTGTGGGTACCAACCAGAACACCATGTGTATTTTTGTCCATTGTTGTCATGAACAACTTCCTTACCTCTATCTGCCCTATTGTTTCTTGGTATTCCTTGTCTCTCGTTTTAAAGAAAGACTCTGTTTCATGGATCAAGTTTCCCAGGTTTTCTTCCTGCAGGGGAAAGGAGGACACAAAGAGTTAGCAAGATACTAACAAGGAATTCAACAGCAGACTGAAGATTTTCTTATTTAACCTCACTCAGAAATGCAGGTTGTTATGCTTTTCCAGAGATTTTTTTAATACATTTTTACACAGGCAAGGAATAGTCTGCTTCTTGAAATTGGCATACCAGGAAACATACACTTGTACCATGACCGTGGCTTCGTACACACAAGATAAAGTCTCTAATCAAGGAACCTACAGACCAAGGCTCCAGCAATTAAACACAGATATCTGATGCATGCCAAAGAACCAAACCCATGGATTTTCCTGAACCTTCCAGTCTGATCACGCTTAGATTGTAATTGCTCTCCTTGCATTGACCACACCACTTACAGCTTTGCACTGGAATTCTCACTTTCCAATAACATATTATTACTCTCAAGTCCGTGCAGTCTCCGTTGCCTCACGTGTGTGCTCTGCACCCATTGTCTCCTATTGAAATTCTTCACTTAAGTGCTAGATAAAGCAAGCTCACTCCAGCACACTACTGATGAAAATATCGCATGTGAGAACACGGGATGTCCCAAAGGAAATATCCTGACAGACACCACCTCCGGTATCGTCATTGCTTTGATTGACAGTACAGTCTGGGCTACAAAACGCATAGCATTATTTCACGCTGTCACAAAGAGACTAAATCAACTGTTTCACAGTTTAACAATGTTGTTGTTCTCTTTCACGTTACTACCTAACTCCCGTTTTCCAGAAAAAAAAATTATCATCAATTTAATGTAACTGTACTGATGAGCATTAATTATGTTTCCATCCTTTGGCCACATCTGTGGCAGCTTTATCAGGATCATACCCGGTACCAACGTCAGGCTATCCAGCCTACAGTTAGAAGAATCATTCCACTTATCCTTTTAAATGCAGAAGCGCTTTAAGGAGGAAGGTCATAAAAGAAGGTGGCTAGGGCACCGTGTAAGAACTTGAAAGGAATAAAGCCAGTGGAAGGAAGATTCAGGCATGTAAAGCACTATGCTAAAGACCAGGCACAGACAGAGCAGTCTTTATTCTGAATCTCCATCTACAAGACAAATCTACCCTTTCCTTGTATAATTTTCATTTAGAAGGATTTAAGCTTCTTAAAACCTTTAGAGTTTTCGCACGGAAGGTCTGAGTTCAGCAATATTCCTCCGATAGCCGCACTTATACATGCACACATGGGTATATGCAAATAAATCTGTCACTAATTCCAGCACACGGCTACACATTATCACTCTGCCACTCTCCCTGCTCAAAAGACGACATGTAGCTAAGTACGCTGCTTTCTGCAGTCCTAGCACTTCTGAGTAATCTCCGCAGTTTCAGAGTATGCCAGATGATCCACAAACGGGAAGATGTAAATTAACACACCCCTGGCAGTCAACACAAAACAATATTCAGGAGACTGCTGCCTCAGCATCTTTACACTACAGCGATGAAGGAAGAAGGCAGGATTATTTCTTACCTACTGCTGTCGTGCTACTCAGTAATGAAATAATAGCGTCACGTTTAAGACTACCCGCACAAAGCCCAGACCTTGCCATTTCTCTCTCTCTCTAGGCCTGTTTAAAAAGGCTCATGAGTCTCTGAATGAGGCAGCATGCAGCCACCAGCTTACTTTGCGAAGGATCTTAAGGATTAAAAGCAAGCTGTTTATTATCCACGAACGCTAGGAGAGTCCTATTGACTGGGAAGATGGAAGCACAAGATTCACGGGTTCAGAAGATCCCTGGGGCCTTAAGCAGTCCTGCAACCGCAGCTTCTTTGCAATAGGCTGGAGGTACTTCATCTTCCACAGACCGTACCGGGTTTGTATTTCTCTCCACTAGAACAAGCGTGCCACACTATGTACCATTTTGACAATTAAAGCATGAACGATAATCTACAAAGAAAGCGAGATGCTGTGTGGAAGATATAGGGCTTTAGATAAACGACTGCTAAGGGTGACAGATCGCGTGATGCTCCTGTAGCAGCTAGACGCATTGGATCTTTTGACACTTGCTCAGTACTTTTAAATACTCAGTTTGAAGGAGCAGAAGAAATTAAGTTTGGCAAATAAACTGATTGCACAAACTGAAAAGCAACCACAGTGAGAAAGCACTAAGAGGATTTTAAAATCAAAGCAAGCTTGCACGGCAAACTAGACCACCAGTCAAATATGCAAAGGCTCAAATGGCTAAAAGAGCAGCTGAGGGATACAGTTTCTGCAGAGAATAGGTCAAGAAAATAACGGAAATAAACTCACCTCTCCTTGGAGGTCAATTGAAGGATTGCAGTTTGTAAAGTCTTCCCAAAGAAGCAACGTTTCCTCATTCTCCTCCCATGTTAAACTATCACAGTCATCATCAAAATCAAATGTCTCACGACTGTTAAGATAACAGAAAAAGCATCAGTGAAACTACTCCAGCCCCACTCCCTCAGTCCTTTAATTAATCTTCTAGAAAAAAGGGGCTATGAACTGAACAAAGGAGACAATGCAGCAGCTGAAAATCCTCACAGTTTTTACACACAGGCTTTGCCACTGTCCAAGTGCCTCGCTCCTGGGCTCTTTGCCATCCCAAAGCAGAATAAAAGATCCTTGTTAGCATTCCTGGTACAAGCACACAGTCCTAGCTCTGTCCTCCAGATGGTGCTGCGCATTAGTTTCCCCTGTTTGCAAAACCACAAAAATGTTTTAAACTATTCTTTTTATACATGGGAAACTGAGCCCAAACACAGTTCAAGGAATTTTACAAGAAACAGCCACTAGAAAACTCCCTGCTGATCTTCACGTTGAAGTTCGGCCAACATTTTGGCCCTGCAGCACTTAAAAACATTATTTTCAAAAGTAACAACTGTGAAAACAGTGAAGTCCGAAATGATGTGCAGGTGAGCATAAATACTTATTGTTGACTTGAACAACAAAGATACAACTACAGCCACTTCAGATGGAGAACAAGCAGTGGCAAGAATGGCCTTTAACACTGTTATTTAGTCAGGCCCCTTTAGTACGGTCAGTTGTGCAATAAAGGAAAGTTTCAGAAGGCACTTGAGTCCCTGTCAGTTTGAACAGCAGCAGAGCGAAACACTAGTAGCTGCTTCTTGTCCTTGTTAAGGAGGTCTGATAAAAAAAAAAGTCTGAAATTGCTCCCAGCAGCAGTCTGCTAATTTCAGACTGATGCATTTTTGTTATTTTAGTTCACTTCCTTTTAAGCAGATACCATCTCAGTCCTGAAGCTGAGTCCAAGACTGTCTTTAGGAGGCTGAAGAGCTTGGCAAAAGAGACAGGCTCTTTGTCTATACTCAGCACGACTTTAAAAAATAATTTAAAAAAACCAACAAACTTGGACATACATGATTGTGCCTTCTGCAATGCAATTTCTTCAAATGAGTTTCTGCAAGAGCTATCCTCGTCAGAGAGCACAAAGGCTCCCAGTTTTGCCTGCTGCTTACTTCAGACGTACACACTGTTCAAAGCTAACTGCATTTTGACTTTTTACTGCTAGACACTTAAAGATTAAGTTCATTACAGACAAAATGCAAGTTGCTTTCGGTTTTTGTTAATGAGATAAGCTAGTCAGCTATTTGTAAAATACTGTCTTCTACCTCACAAAGCCCCCAACCCCAGACATCCTTAGAGATGTACCATCTTCAACAAGCCATGAACACTGTTCTAGATCAACCCAATTTACATCTAACAAGATTCCTGCAGCACTATGTGACAAACAAGATAGGACCAGGACATAAGAATTTCATTGGCAGCCCCAGTAAAAACTGGGTATCACAGGACAGGTTTAAGAACAAAACTAAAAACTGAATGCATTACCAACCTAGTAGCTAAATTTTACCCTCTTGCTTTTCTAAAATTCCACACACTATCTACTGTCACACTGAATTCTAGCAGTGGAAAAGTAAAAAATCTGTATTTATTACACTGAATATTAATACGGACCTAAAGACACCTAAAACAAGAGTCCTAACAAGAGGAGTTACCTAGAACTTTTGCAAAAAAAAAAAAAAAAAAAAAAAGCCCTCCTATGTGATTCAGGCAGAAAGACAGACACATACACTCTGAAAACAGAACTTTTTGCAGCAGACAACAGAAGAGGAGCTAGTGCTTCTATTTCTTGTGTACTCCTACATATTAGATACTGTCCTACACTGCGGGGGGGAAAGCACTGAGAATTCTTCCCTCTGTAGTCACTGCAGTTGTCAGAAGACGCCCATGCTCAAATGCTAGGAACGTCAGACCTACGGTGCTTGCTGGGGCTTCTCTGCCAAAAGAAAACAGCAGAGACCTTCAAAAGTCTCACCAGGCCGTGACCATCTCCATCATCTCTAGAAAAGAAGAACAGCAGGGCACATGGCCAGTAGCACCAAGGTGCAGCGTCTCTTCTCAGCTGTTACAAGCTTCCCAACACTCCCATTTGGGGAAAAGCTTTAGGCAAAATAAACTGCGTATTCTGCCAGTTTGGGAGACCCTACTTTGCAGCAAGTCTTACAACACCCACGTTCTTGGAATGTGTAAGTTGTTGTCCACTGCTAGAACTTATCTTCTGCACAGATCCACTGCTACCATTTGCCTATAGCTCAACTGAAAAAATCACGCAAAATAGTAGAGAAGTTTTTACCCATTTCAAACTGAGCTTTCAGTGACATTGCCAAATTCTATCCAGCCCAAGCAGCAGCCAGGTTCTTTCCAAAACTCCAGAATCCTAATATTCAGCCAACCATACAGAATAGACTCAATTTTTGTACTTTTTTTTGCTGCTGTTGCATGTTTCTTCTTCTGCTACTGTTGTAACAGCATAGAGTAGTAAAACTAGATGTTTGTATTTTTTATATTCTCTGTAGTTCTCCCTACTTAAGGGAGGAACAAAAATCAGTTAATTGTATTTGAACTTCCAGAAAACCTCGAGTAGATACCATGCTGGCAGCTCAGATATTCTGGGACTAAGTCTGCATTTCAGAATAAATTTTCCCCACGTTGTCCGCGATACTCACAGCTGATTAAACATACGCTTCATTTCATCCGTGATGTTCAAAGAACAGCTGACCTCATCATCAGAGAACCTGCCATTGTCTCCATCCTGTTCAGAGAGGTCATCATCAGATGTGAGCTTGCGGTCTTTCTTCTTGGAAGCCACCTTAATTGGAGAGAAGAGCAGTAACTAGAAGGTTCAACTGAGGCGCTGCGCCATGAGGGGTGGAAATAAAGGAGGAGAGGCATTAGGTTTGAGCGAATATAACCATTCATCAGTTCCCAGGCAATTCAGGCTCATATTCAAGACAGGAATTGCATCTGTTAATGAGTGGTGAACACAGAGCACAAGGAAGCAGTTCAGAACAGCGAAGAGCAAAGCAAGCTGCAGGCTGCCAGCGCTCTACAGATGTTCATTTGTTCACTGACACCCGTCTATGACCTACCAGAAAACATGCAGAGGTTAGAATGATATAGGGTAAAAGCATAAGCTGGCAGGAGTGCCCAGGCAGCAGGCTTGAGAGCAATGACAGAACTCTCCCTCTCCTGCCACCATCACAGGCTGTTGCTCCCAGTGTTGAACCACCACGGAAGAGTAGACAGGAAACCTTTCTAGATAGCCTTTATTTCGGGGTCATCGCACCCCATCAGCAGACTGCTAGTCTTCAGGTTGACAGAAGAAGAGTTAACTGAGCCATGAAAGTGCCTGGACAACCTCAAAGTAATAAAGTTCACAGACGTGCAGAGAATTCAAGGGATACCCCTGCAAAGGGCGCAGAGGATCACTTCTTCATCTGAGGACTGTGAACATAAAAAGATATTCACAGATGGTCCCACAGAGTCACAAACACACGGTCCACTCCCAACCTACTGTAGTTTTTCCTCTACCTGGTATTGTTCTCCATGATGATCATTTTAACCACTGCATGCTTGACCAAAAGTGCGTTTTGCAGTTACCTTTGAGCAGAAAGACATGGCAATTCTACTCAAAGACAAGAAGGAACCACTAGCACGATGCAATGGCTCAACACGCTAGAAAAATTATTGTCTCCAGTAAGGAGATTTGAGTCTTTGAGGATACATAAGAAAAAAACCAACCATCAAACATTTAGGCAACTTCACTATAGCCAGAAAGCACAACCAGTAGAGACCACAAGGATCTTTTACAGTGTTTTTGTACAGCATTTAGCACGCTTTATGGCATCACTACACAGAGAAAAGCATCAGACTTATTGAAAGACTGAACAAGACACATTTAGATGAAAGTAGAAGGAAGCTGGGTTAGTCACATTGAAACTGCAGTTATGACAGAAGACCAACTGCGTTGGGAGTTACAGCTCTGTGTGGAGCAAACCTGTAACTGCTTGCTTTTGGAGCAAATTAAATTACTTTCCTATTAGCACCAAGGAGCCACAACAGCTCAAGGAAAGCAACAGGAGCTTCTAGTCTCACAAAGCAGTCATAGCTCACCACCACAGAAGCTTTATTTCTGGCCATGGAGCTTGAGCCAGAAATAAGAACATTCAGATGACAGTTCTACAAGCTTAAAACCTCTCACTTGTGAAGGGAACAGATGTGAGGAAGCCATTTATACAAAGCTAGACCCTGTAATGCTTTTTTTCCCCCTGCATTCATTGTAGACTAGCATCAGACTAACAGCATGTCTTAAAGGTCATCCTGAGACTTCTTTTTTTAAACTCTCTAAATTTTGTGCTCTTAGTACTACAGCAGCTTCTGCAGAAGAGAGCTACACTTCAAGACTGAGAAAGAAGAAAATAGGTCTGCACAGAGAAATCTCAAGAAAAGGCAAATGACCTGGACCACACTCCTCAACACTGCTCCCTCTCATCCCCTCACTTCTTGCCCTACCCTATGGAAAATTCATGGCCTAATCACCTGGAATATCTTGGAAACGTCTTCAGAGTTGCGCTGCTGCGCTACATCACACAGCTTGGCTGTGATATCGATTCGCCGACAGATGTCCATGTCCACCTTCATGGCCTTTTCTTGAATCTTTGTGTCCAGGTCTGTCATGGGCTGCAGGAAGGACAGTAGTGATTATCTTCTATTATTATACAGTTCAGGAAAGAAGAGATACCCCACAGTATCTCTCTAGCCCCAGGGCATACCATTTTTAAACAATATTACATCTTCTCCGGGAAAGGCAGTACATGGACAATCTAAATAGACTGGACAGCTAACAGTTAACATTCCTATCAGATTCTAATAAAATTTCAACTCAGAGTGATTTGCCGCCGAAAAACCGATACCCACCCCAAACAACTGCTAGATGTGGCAACCGTAAACTTTTATGGGTCAATAGAGCTTTAAAAAAAAAAAAATGGAGGAGAAAAACCCTGTTGGGCATGTGCAGAATAGAATGAAATCTAAAACCTGGTGAGTATGCAACACTTCCCCCGCTTTCAGCCGGAAAAACTGTGCCTGCAAGGAGAAGTTGCTTTTAAAACAGAATCCAGGCCACTCACCAACTTCATACATACCATGAAAACATAAAATCAAGACTGGATCTAAAGGGATCCATGAAAACTTGTAACACAGAAAATACTCCTCATTGACATTAACCTGGCTTCCAGCCTAGCAAAAATTCTACATGACAAATATTTTGTCTTGCTTCACTCTGGGCAGTAATTATAAACATAATTTATAAGAGAGACTCCCACTCAGACAGTACAGCTGGCTCCTTATGAAGAAACACTGTTCCACAGAAAGCATATTTTCCAGCCTAGGCGAGACTTAGTCTGTTAGAAAGTACCACTTCAATGGCTAGGCAATGCTTCCACTTTGACCAGAAAAGCAGAAAAACCTCTTTGCAGACCATTCTTAAATACCAGCTCCCCTTTCCAAGAAGAAACCTTTGGGGTTTGTTTTCTTTTTTTGGGTTTGTTTGGTGTTTTGGTTTTTTTTTCCCCCAAAATTATTAGACTGAGTTCTTCTCCAGTCCCTGTCAACCACCTTTGGACAAGTTAGAGATTTTTGTTTTCCCAACACACTGAGAAAATGAAATCTCTGAACACTGACATACTCTAAACACAGTCTTATCAATCAAATAAGTACCAGTGATTCTTATCCTCAGGAAAGCAAGAGTCACATGCCAACATTTTGCATTTCTCTGCTCTAAGTATTTACACAGTGGGATTCAAAACAAGCATTCTCACTGCTTTCCTCAGGCCCTCTTCTCCCTTACAGAGTTTGCAAAGCCCAAAGCACACTTTCTCTCAAGTTGAGGAGGGTGTTTGCATTCACCGCCACCCTTTTTGTCCACACTGAGCAACATTTCATCCTCAGCGAAAAAGTCATCGCAGTGATACAGCCCTAACAAGTTTCTCCCCTTCACACTGCCTCTAACCAAGCATGCCTATTCTCAATTAAACACCAAAAGAAGAGACAGCTAATTGCCGAATTTCACATGAACAGATCTAGTGGCCCTAAGAGGATGTATTTGACACCAGGGAACGGGTTCTGCAAGCTTCTATGAAGACAGAAGGAAGCAGTTCTAAACAAAATTATGGAATAAACAAGAATAATGGGACATATCCATTAGACAACTGGCATCAGCACTATTTCAGTCTTACAGAGAAAGGCACCTCACAGCTCACCTGGCTTATCTTTCTAGATATCTGCATAAGTACATGCTCTCAGTACGTCTAAATGTAAGAAAATTATCCAGTCGTAGTCTAAAAGACCCCCAGCTTTGAAGGAAAGTCAGTATCAAATGACACATGAGGTAATTCCTGAGTAAACAAGTCTTTTTTGTTTGTTTTTGTTGAAATTTAGGTCGAAGCAGCACTGGAAACAAAGCCAAATACCTGCACCAGTGACACTGGGTTAATCTCTTCAGCACTTTCATAAGGGGAGTTGGGGAAGCACGGACGGCGCATTGCTTTTTGAACACGACTTTCCTGCGTGACTCAGAGCAAACCCCCCTTGTTAGCAGTACGTGGTGCTGCATGGTGATGGGCCCTTTACCCTAACCTGTGAGTTCTCCAACATTTTTTTCCCCGGCTGCAGATCTGAATGCCGGCGCTGCCAGCTGCGGAGAACAGGGAAGGGAGGGAAGAGTCCGGGTTATGGGCTAAGCAGCAAGTTAATGCATCTCTACACAGACCAGACAGGAAGCAGGGGGAAGGGTGATCTGTCTGATGCATTAGATCATAAAGGCAGCCATAATGCTAACTACAAAGCGGCACTCGCTAAGACCATAACCTTTTTTATGAATGAAGCCATTTGCATGACACACACATTTCACAAAGGCAGTGGGAGTTGGCCACTCTGCTCTCCAGCGTACTTACATCACTCATCAGACCCTTAAAGACCACAAGTTCTGCTTTCAGTCTCTCAATCTTTTCATTTAACTCCTCCTGGAGAGCTTCCGCTTCCTGCGCCTCCTGCAAGAGAAAGCACACAAAGAACTAAGCGGTAACAGGGCAACATATGCTTCCTCACTTAACTCGAGCAGGGCTGCTAGGGCATGTCACCACTCCCACACTTCACATCGTCAGAAACCTCAGCACCTTCCTGCTTCAGCTTCCAAACTATGCTCTAGCATACAGCCACGCAGTCAGCTGCTCTAGCTCAACGAAAGATTTTTTAATTAAACAAATTCAAGTAATTACTAGCATAACAAAAGGTGCAGAGAAAACCTATGCCTTTCAATACATACTATTCAAAACTTACCTCTCGCAAGGTTTCCACCATAGATTCCAGACTCATTCTTCTCGTCAGTTCCTCTTCCCATCTGAAAGACAAGATTTGCAGGAGAAAAGTAATTTTTTTTTTTTCCTCCCAAGAAAAATCACAAGTCTTCTGATAGCTGTAGGATGATGACAGTTATTTGGAATGTAAAGCAGATGGTCCCCCTCACTTGTACACCCTCAAACCTGCACCAGTAAGTCTGTAAGAGAATAAAAGCTAAATCCATTTTCATTTGGATCAGTACTCTTCCCGCTCTCCTATGCAGTATTTGGTTGCAAATAAGGTGGGAAATATTCATTGAAAAAAAAAAAAAAATCAGTTGAAGGTTAGTTTCCCCAATCAGCAGTCTTACTATTTATCTGTTCAATCAATTCATACGTTTATGTGCCTTCTACACCAAAATCCTCGGTAACCTACACGCCTCAGTCATTTCCCAGCACTAGTTGCAAGCAGAGTACTCGGACAAGACCCCTTGAATGCAGGGTACAGACGCTCACTGCTGCTGCAGTGCTAAAAGGGTAGAAGAAAAGGAATTACAGTTCCAGCAGTTCCTCGTTTTAAGCACCAAAACCCTTTAAAGAACAAAACCCACTATCTGACAATACTAACTCGAAAGCTAAGATTCTTGAAAACGTGACAATACACATTCATAGGCGTGGATATGGTTTGAGAGTGAGAGAGAAAGTAAAAGGTGGGCCACTTTTTGAATGGGCGGTAGTGCCACACAAGACTTGCCCACTCTATTATAACAGTAAGAATTTTCCTCATGGAAAAAACCCAAACATTTGGATGCCACAGGATTAAAAACAATCCTGTGAACCTAATCTCAGAGTAGCACCACGGTAATTTGTTGCCACTTCAACACTTTTTATACTTTAACTGCAAATGGCTAACCATTTGCTCAGAAATCTATTAAATCAAAGCGGTCTTGAAAATGCAAGGTTAAATCTGCCAAAGCGCATCGTTTCATCCTATTTTCAAATCCACAAAGAAATCTGGTGGTGGCTAGATGATGGGATATTCCCACTGAGGCAGCCGATTTTCAGTTGGCATACAAAATCGCCACGCTACTCGATACATCTCTGCGTTCCAAGTGCAAATTTAATCCCATCTAAAATGGAAGCCAGGGTGGACCATCCCAGCAGGAAAGGACGCAGGCAGGCACGCTGGTATTGCGGTTCGCTGTCTTCAGGCACGATCAGCGGCACCTGAACCGGTCACATCTCAATGCAGCAGCAGCTCCGACGAGTGCAGTCCCAAGATGCATGCTGGCCACCC
>NW_010531572.1:0-13861 GCF_000687285.1 Phaethon lepturus | reverse complement strand
CTTTCCTGCTACTGTGGTGCAGGAATATCCAACATAAAGACCTGTGAATTCGCCATCGTACAGCTGAAGTTCGATTTATGCAGGAAGACTTGCTGTGCAGCTTTTTACCAGCAAGGATTTACTGCCAGACTAAAATATTTAGGCTGAAATTTGCATTTGTCATTAAATGTTTTAGCTCTTATTTCTGTATCGTATTTGTTTTTTTTGACTACTAATTACATGCACATTTCTATAAAAACAGTAACTTTGTTTTTCAGATTTTTAACATTGAAGTCAAGAAGGTGAAATTAATTAAGGCAGTCAATTATATTCACAATCTGTAAGACGGTCTCCTTCTGCTACAGACGGAGCATTGCATGGCTTTAATCATTCTTCCTAGTCTTTCTGCCAGCAGGCTGTCATTTATGCATGGGAGTCAAGCAGACACTGCAAAAATTGATACGCAGCTTCTCAAGGTTTTAACTGTTGAAATGAGGAATACGGGCTGCATTCAGGCTATCCTCCTGTATTGTTTGCATCCTCACGGTGCACTGTGCATTCTGCAAAGGGATGTGCTTTTGGAAAACGTTATCTGCATATTTTTACTGACTATGCCAAAAGCTAGCAAAAAGGATTAGCATTCCTCCCCAGCAGTTCAGCCATTCTGGGCAGCTGCCAAAATTACACATCTCAAACTCTGCTCAGGCTAACCTTCCTCATCCTGCAGAAATTCCAGCAGTTCCATTTCTTTTCTTTGTGCCAGTTAAAGTGCATTTGGCAGAACAGTGATTTACAGCCCTAATTCCCTTCCGTCAAACTCAAGCCCGGCGTCCTCAAGAGAAGAGGAAAAGAATGCCTGCTTTTACACACATACATACCTTCCCCACAATTTCTGTGTTTCTCCTAATTAAAGGAACAATAAAACAATCAGGTAATTTTTAACCAAAAAGTGCATGCCTAACAGAAGGAAATTTACACTGGATTGATAATAAGGGTCCTGCGAACCATTAATAGCACATTCTTAACCTCAGAGCACATTTCTCCCACCCACTACCAAGCTGATTAACCTCATTTAACAGCTAAAAGTGCCAATCTTGCTTTCTCCTGACACTTAAACCTCAGGAGACTATTTGTAGCGAAGAGAGGAAGGAAACGGATGGGAAGGTAGAGGATGACAATGGAGCAGAGGATTAATTCTCCATTTAAACTTCCAAGGAAGTAAGACAATAGAAAGATTGCTCATTCATATGATCATCCTCTATCTGCTGTAACAAACAAGACTTTAAAAAGGGATCTTGGCAGCTGTGCTACTACACACTCCAACAAATGCAGCAGTAAGGAGTCAGCACGCCACGGAGATGCTAACCATGGCTCCGATCTCTTTAATATTCACTCTAAATTATTCTCCCAGTAATTTATACTAATCGATATTCTTCTTTTCAGTTACCGTCTAAAAGCAGACGACTTAAGTCTTCCACAAGTCTCAATGCCAGCAGGTTGTGGATGCCTTCTGCTTCCTTAACAGACGGAGCCAGCGACGCCACTTGCGCGCGCAGCCTAAGATGTCGATGGAAGGGGCCCAAGCCTGCGGCTCCCTTCATCTCAAGGAAACACCACCCTATTAATCACCTCCACAGCATAAACAGGGCAGACAGGTAACTCCTTTGCTGGATAACCACAGGAGAAGCGGCGGCAGGAATGACGAGGACTAGAACACCCAAAAGGGAAATGGCTGTACACATTATAGGCCGAAAAACCCAGCAGTCTTCACGTATTTGCTGCAGGATATTAACTAGCCAGCTGCCCCTGCTGGTCTCAAATACACTTATTTCTTGGCTCCGATGTACCAATTGCTATGATTTCCAGCTGTATCCAAAAATCTTTCTTCTGACCCAGAAAGGCAAATGTTGCCACCTAAATCTGCCAGACTTCAGGGTTTTTTATTATTTATCTTCAGTTATTTCTTTAAAAAAAAAAAAAAAAAAAAAAAAATCAGTAGTATGAATTCCAAGTCTAACCAACCTTTTTTCTGTCTTTCCCAGCTACCAAGAATGTTTTCGTTCCAAGCACCACTTACCCTCCCCCCAAAAAAGGGCTAGTCTGAATTTTAAAGCTATGGGTCTATTCCCCTTCTACCAGATGTGACACATTACATTCCAGTGGCATTCAGTCATTGCAGCTTCAGGCCCCAAACTACTTCTGCAGTCATGTCTTACATAGCTTAGAGGAGAACAAAGGATGCTGGCTTTCTTTAACGGGAAGAGCTACATTACAAGGATATTAGACAAACAAAACACATGAATAGTCAGCTAGGATTAACATTGCTTAAAGCAGTGTTCTTGTAAAGCTGAGTCACACCGCAAACTTGTGTGTTTCCTTTGAAATTGGAAGGGTAGCTACCAGTTCACCGACACTAGCATCTTCTACACCGAAGAAAGCCGATGGAGACATCTCAAGAACTAGATAATATCTCTTAAAAGCTTCTCTAAGTTTTCAAGCCTTAATGTTCACGAAATTAAACTGAGCTGTCTATGTTGACACAAGAAGCTTCTAATCACTTTCCCACTCCCTGAATACCTGCATCAACAAACATGAACATCTTCCTTTCTTCTCTCCCAGTATCATCAAGTCAAGTTTAGGAATATAGACCAGTGAAGAGACTTGCCCATTGCAGCAGATTCACAAAACCTCTTGAGAATAGAAAGCTAGTTTTAAAGAAGTGTGCCTTTCCAAAAATTGTTCAGTAATTTTCTTTTTAAAAGAACAGGATTTTTAGATGCAAATATAGTATTGTTTAGACAACAAACAACATGCTTACAAAATATGCCAGATATACACATACTGTTTTAACTATGTTTTTGCTCAAGGCAGAAAGGCACAAGTAGACCAGTTTGTAGTTAATGATGCCTGACTGTATCAACTGCATTATTTCTCTCATAAAAATCACCCCTCCCTCAAGGAAGCAAATATTCCTCAAGTAACATTTAATGACAAAGTATTTTCTCCATAAGAAAACCTCTTTAGGAAGACAAGACGACTCTTCTTGGTAGTTTTGTACCATGTCACAGACAGAGAAATACCACCAAAGAGAAACACAACACCAGAAAACATCTACAGCGGTCTAAGCTTCTCCCTGCCATTCTCAGGTACTGAATCTGAAGCTTTTCACTCCGTTTGTTAGAGTCTCTTCCCCTCAGTTTATGGCGAGAAGAGCAGCGGCAGACAGGAAAAGCTAGTAGCTCTTAAGTGCTTAAGTCCACGACAGGAAACAAAAATGTTAGTTTGAACAATGACTATAAAATGCTCACAAAAATATTAACAGCTAAGGATTCCTAAAAACATAAACATACTGAAGGGATGGATTGCCAGTGCTACTTCAGGGAACAGCGTAACTGCTTTCTTCTTGCACGCTAAGACACCACTATTCCATTTTTGGCACGAGATGCACTCAGCCTTGCTCATCTGTTGGATACAAAGCATCTAAGATGCATTCTCTGATGTACCACACCTGCAAGAAGATGGAAGAAAACACCCATGCTATGGCAGGACCAAGTAATTACACCTCCGGCACTGCCCGGGAGGGTTCGTGCTCAGCCCTCACAGGTTAGAGACACGTATTTGTGCTCCCGTTCCTCTGCGGCAGCACCGCTTGTTCTTTTGTGTTGGGATCTTTTTGACGCCCATACGTTGTTTACAGGAACTCCAAATGGCAAGGCGTTCTGCACTGCTCACCAGCGCTGGCATGAGATTTAACACTTAACGCGCACAAGCCTAACCGATTTAATCATTTCGCATTACTCACGGTCATTACATGCCGCCTCTCACTGCGGGTCTGTAGTAACATGCCCACTAATCCCCTCTCCAACACCTAGATAATAACTATCAACATTACAGTTTATAACTCTGGTTATTATACACTGATTTCATTTGAATTGACTTAACGGCCCATCAGATGTGCAAACTTACATTCCCACACAAAGGAATCCAGAGTCTAATCCCGTGATGGGCCAAGACAGAAATTTGGGCAGGGCGTGCCTTTCTGTAAGAGAAACGTGTAGTCATTTGGGATGAGAAAGCATCATATTCAAGACTTTCTGGACAGATGTAAAGAAACCTGTATGATACTAAAATTCTGCTGCAGCATCAGTGCCTATTTAACCATTTGCCAGAAACCAAACAGTATTTCTTAACTGAGAGGAGAACCTGCATCTCCAATCTCACTAAACCATTCCTGATGCTAGAAGGCAGTTTGGGATTGGAAATAGAAATAGCCATCTGCATGTTTTCGTGCAGCTCAAAAGAACTGGACCATGCAAGATGGATTTAATTAAAAAAAAAAAAACCTCTATGAAGCCACCTTTATTTTGTTAAGAAAAAAACAACAATGCACCATTCTCTCTGCTTTTAGAATCCTTGCTTAAGAGATCATTTTCCTATCCAGTCTTAGTTTAGCACTAAATTAGATATAAGGTTCATTAAGCAATTAGCTTATTCACAAATGCTACCTCTTGTTTAAGCGAGCATTTTTAAGACACTGTAATATATGGATTCTTCCAGATTATCCCAAGTACAGCCCATTTTGATCCCACAAGCCCTGACTTCTTATTGAAGCAAATTAAATGTTATTAGATGGGCTCCATGTAAAACGTATTAATTTAAAATGAACATCTGACTCCATTAAAGCCTGGCTGTAACACAATGGTAGCGGCACTCTCGAATGAAGTCATGTTTCTTGCCTGTTGCAAGCAACATCCTCTCCACTGAATCTCTTTGCTAGAAGTCAGTCATTGCAGCATCAAATTTCCCAAACATCAGAGCAACGGAGGAGTTTGTTTCCTTGAACCTCTAGCAATGGTCTAGATGATAGAGGTACAATCACTGCATAGCAGAACTTGTACCCTTTGCACTGTTGACACTTGGGTATTTCGTTATAAAGAAGAGGTTAGTATTAAAGTCCTGTTCTGGACTTGCGCTCTACTTAAAACAGCATACACACCTTTGAAGAGCAGCAATGGCTTGTGAAGAGAATTACTAAAAGGACTTACTATACAGAAAAACATTGCATAATTACACCTCCTGATGACATTCGCCTGGAAAGACGCTCCAGCCTGTTACTGGAACCACAATAAAAATCATCTGCAAGTTCATTTGTGTTTTGTTCCTGACCACACGAGCTGTTTAAACAAAATGCATCATGTCACAAGAGTTGAACAACTTCAAGTAGAAGTAAGAGCCATGCCTGCATTCCTTTACAAAGAAAATTATGGTGCTTTTAATATATTAGGAGAATTCACATATAATTGTGCGATATCCACAGCAACATTAAACACATTTTAGGCTACACAGCTACAAGTCATATGCTCCTGCATAATTTATTCTTGCAAACAACACTGCACTAAATAAAGGCCAGTTTTAACTGAGATGTCTTTGGATACCTGGATAAGCTTTGGTGGACCTCTCCTTTTGTACTTGCACCCAGCTCCAAACACAGAAGTCCATTAACAAAGACACAAGATACTTATTCAAAACAAGTCTAACACAGCGGGCAAGGATGCTGTTGGGTGGTTTCACCATATTTTATACAACTTTGTGACAGAGAAAGCACCTAAGGGATCTCCTGTCCTTGCAAAGGAGTTTGCATGATGCAAAAGTATCAGTTGCGAACTTCAGTTGTTTTCAACCTCATAGCTAAACAAGTGAAGAAAAAAAAAGGTCTTTCATTTACCAGTGCATCCAAGGCTATAAATGTTGGTAGTCTACTTCCACATCACACAGCAGCAAATTCACATGAAATACTGCTGCCTTAAAAGAAATAGTGATTTTTTTTTTTGCCCCCACTGTAGGTAGATTGAGAAATAGGATAGAACAGATAAAGCCATCAAGCTGGCCAGCTTTCACTTTAAGCAGCGCCGAGTTCAGAGAACCATCTTCCTTGGCTGCCTAATTGGCTCTTGACTGAAGCAGCTCAATTCAGCTAGCTCAGAACATGGCATGCAAAGAAGCCTTTTCTTTTCCCTTGTGTTTAACACCTAATAAGCATCCTGGTTTCTAAGCCATTCTGCAGGACAGGGTCCAGAACTTCTGCAAGTAGGGAAGTTATTTGGTATTTGTATTTCTCTTTCCCCACGTACTGCTCGCTCTCTGCTTCTCTAAACCCATTTTACATTCTCCTGAAGAAAAAGATCAGGCCCACCACAACATAACCCAAACCTGCACATCACTGATCTGCCTATTCTGCAGCTGTAAATTATTTTAAATATGGTTAAACCTGTGCAAAGTGTTCAAAACCGCAACACCTCCCTGCGATGGCCAGGAGTGCACCCTCTGGAAGTGAACCTGATTAGGTAAGGTAATTCTTTTTAGTGTTTCACACAAGCTCACAGCATCCTTACATTTCTGCATAGCTCTTCTGCTACTCACGTTCATCTCAGGCATAAGGAAATCGTAACTGCTTTGGAGGAGCAGAGCTTTTGCAGTTTAAGGAGCAAAACCACAAAAGGCCTCTGTCTATTCAGTATTTATAAAGTATCCATACTCCAGAACCAGAGTATGATCTAAAAAAAAAAAAATAAAAAAAATTAAAAAATCACATCTTATCACTAGTGTCCTCCATACCATAAACCATCATGCCGATCACAGGAACACAACCATTTCCTGCAGCCTGCAGAGAAATGATTTCTGGTTAGTGATAAACTGTTCCGGCCGGTAAGATACCATTGGACTGTCAGCTCTTCGGAGCAAGGCTTATGATGTAATTCATGATACGATAACTAATACATAAGGTAAACTAAACACTGCTTTCTGTATCCTCTTATGTTCGCCAGCGTCTCAAGACAGATTTACAAATTTGTGCCCAACTTGTCCCAGCACCCACAAAGACAAGGAATAATAGGTCAAGCTGCGTTTATTGCTCAGCACAGAGTGGTGGGCACTGGCAGACTGCAGCAAAGTGTTGCAGGCAGAATTAACTCTCGTCGCATTCCCCTCAACACCAGCAGCTTGAATTCATTTTTCACTCCTGTCAAAATCTTCATGACAGTGTTTACAACCCCCGAACAAATATACGCCTCTTAAGCATGAAGAAATAATTCTGCAGCATGGATCTATTGCAGTTTTTGACAGCTGAAATGCAGTTTTTTTCACTAGGTATAGCAGACCCCGGGGAAGGGGAGAGAGATTTGCTCAGTAACACGAGAAAGCAGGGACTGCCTGCCTTCTATTTTCCAGTAAGCTTAGCAGTGACTAGCCCAGAACTGTTTCTAACAAAAGAGCCTTGTGAAAAAAAGCTACTGGGGCAAATGCAAGGCCTGCAAGTTTGGCCTGTGGGCTTGCTTTGGGAGGGCTAAGAATTTGCTCTGGGCAATAAAGGAAAAGCAGCCAGAAGAGCAAGGTAAGCACAAAACAATCTACAATTAGAAAAATGCCAATAGCGCAAGACTAGGCAAAGACTTAGTAAATGGGGAGGGAGAAAATGTGCAACAGAGAAGAGGAACTGCTCAAAAGCCTACCTCTAGCTGCAAAAGGGAAATGTTATGAACTTTAAACTTCCAATTACTGAGATCAGCCCATAGTTTTATCTCCACATCCTGGTACACATGCTAATTTGAAAAAAAAAAAAAAAAAGTGTGATTTATTTCTGATAGCAGCTATCAGAAACACATCACAGACATGTGAGCTGCAATACAATTAAATTAGCTAAGATATCAACTTCTAGAAAGCTGCTCTTCTGTCATTAAGACGGGCAACTATACACCAACAAGATACTCAATTTCTGCAGTTAGCCTGAATTTGGCCGACTGCTGGGGAGCGGGACCTTCCAGCGCCAGGTCTCTGTGTCTCCGAGATACCTGCAGCAACGTTTTATTCTGAAAGGAAATGTCAGACAGTTTGCTTGACAAGTCAGCTCCGATTCTGGGAATATGATACAGCCCACACATGGCATAGCAAATATGATTAGGTCCAACTATGAAACATCTGATAAGTTTTATAGCCAAACACCCATTTGACATGGATCAATACAGCATGACACTTCTGGCAAGATGAGAATCAGAGCACTGCACTTTGGGCTTCTTTTTAGCTCAACTGTGCAGAATTAAGTCATCTTTGTAAATGTTTTATTGTAGCCTAGGTAGCTACTACACCAGCCTTCCTGGGACAATGCTCAAATTCTCAGTTCTCTTCCTCTTGTATCAAGTAAGGCCAAGGCATTTCCCCTATTTTGTAGGTATATCCGCTTATTTTTTTTCCTTTCTCTCACTATATCTATTTCTATTAACAATAAAAAGGAAATTTAAGAAGATGGACACATCCTGATTTCACTCTGTTGGAGGACAGCATCGTATTTCCAAGGCCGTTTCCCACGCTGCTATTCTTATTTACCTCTGACAGTGCTGACGGGCATTCATTGCGCCAGCAACCCACCGACTAGCACAATTACAAAGCGAAGAGGAAAAGGAGCACTCGAACAACTAATACAATTGGGAAGAAAACCCATTTCTATAGAGATCAGACCAGCGGTCTCAAAAGCCACCGCGCTACACTCATTTTTAGCTCTAGCCAAGTCCACGCTTATGTCCATTCTGCCCAATCAAACTGTTTTCTAGAAATTAGCAGCACTATGCTCGTTTCTACACATTAATAAGGCAAACCCTTATCTCCTTCGCCACTGAAGAGCTCTGTGTACTCTAGACCTGGAGAAGACAACTGCAAGCGCAGCTTAGGAAACAGCCGAGGCAAAGAACATTACATTCCTGTAAAACTTCTGTCGTAACTGCAGATAAAGCAATTACTCTCACTCATTTTGAAACAGGTAATCTGAAAAGCGCAGGATTACATTACTGTATAGCCCTGCTAACTACAAGTTAATGGTCAAATACTGAATTGCCATGTAAGGAAATCTCTAGCAAACATAAGTACTACAAACCTCATGCATTAAAGACAGCTGATCACATATATACATTTATTTTACAACTCTGCCTATGGACAAGCTGCAATTTTATGGCATTTAGTGTGTCAAACGTTCAGGTGTTTTGTCCTGATGCTCTGGCACACGCATACATACAAAATTGCTGTAAAATTCATCCAAGTAAACTCTCTACTCCTGACTAATGACCATCCTCTTAGAAGAAAATATTACCGAAACACAGTCACAGACGGTCTAAAACTTAAGTGAGGGACAAAGAACAGAACAGAGACTGTGAGCCTGCAGAGAAGGTCTGACTTTTGGGGTTTTTTACTTCCTGCAACAGTCAAAAAGCTCCCTGTTATTCTCTACTCCTTCTGAGAAAGTGCTTTATGTTTATCTACCCACCTATGGTATGGCAAGGGGGTTAAATTTCACCATGTGGGTCTGGCAGACATGTACAAGCATCTCTGAACAAATGAGAAGCAGAAGTTGGACATCTTGAAGTAGTTGTTTGGGGTTTTTTTGCTAACCCTGCAATAGCAGGGCAGGAAACAGTAGCCCATCCAGTGCTTTTAAATCATGTTGCAATTATTGCATAGACTATTCATCGTCTCAAATTCTTTCGGTCAACATACAGAAATAGCCTGGTACAAGTGCTAATGTGAGAAACTTGTAGAATTGCCGTCTCCTGCGCTGAAAAGGTCAAAACAAGTTTTCAGAGACCCTGAGCAGGCAAAGGGGAGTCTGTGTGAGGAGCCTGCACTGCAGAACACAGTATGCTATTATCCCGGTATCCCGGTAGAGCCCTGTGATTCCTTTGGAGAGCTCATCTCCAACATCCGCATCATTACCAAAATAAATACAGGCTACATATAACGGAACCGAGTGAGAAAAATTTCTTCTGCAAATTGGAAGTTGGGTTGTTTATAAGGGAGTTACCAACAATAGCTCAGTGCTCAGTTTCAGCAACGAAACTGCACAATGAAAAGGGATTATTATAACTGACTCATGCAATAGTCACAGAAAAATCCATCCATTGTTTAGGGAAACTTAAAAATTGCTTAATGCTCTTAATTTTATAAAATGTATTTAAACAGCAGAAGATAGGCACCAGCATGCCTGTCCCAGAATCTGAAGCTTCACTGGCTTAAAAGAAAAAAATTAAAAGAAAATTAAAAATAAAATATATATATTAAAAAAAACCACCACCACAATCTTATTCCAGGCCTTCAACACAGTGTTAACAGTTGGCTAAGATGCAAGACTACTCTAGAAAAAAAGCCACACCATTGTAAATTGCACACTAGGTAGTGTCAAGCAAATACTTGTAATAAATAAAAGCTTTCAGCAGCCTCTGCCACCAAATAGGACTTGGAAAGTCATATTCCTATCCTACCCTCCATGCTGAAAATTTAGCTAGTGATCTGACCTTGACATACAGTGGTTTCTAAAGTGGGGGGCTCCCATCCTGTTCCTTTTCTCCGCAGCACACCCACTTCGAACTCTTAGTCCTTTATCTCAACTTCAGCCCATTTATTTTAGAAGAGTAACATAAAATACATATTAATAAATCTAACCCGTCAGTAAAAGTATTACCAGCACACATGACCAGGTCAGACTCCAACATGACTTGTTTCTGAAGCCAAGCCCCCCAAGAGTTTCATAGCTTCCACATAAACCTAATACACAAAACTTGAGCTGATTTTCAAGTTCCTCCACCTTGTCTTTAGCAGCACAAGAAGAATCCACATTTTTCCACAGATAACTGTATTCCCCCTTCCCTCACCCTTCCTTATTTTTCTTTTTACCCCTAATTCTCAGTTCTCTTCCCCATTTTTATCCCCAGAACACAGGAGACACTTGAAAAGCTGATAAAAATATTAGTATGGAGGGAGGCTTTTGGGCAGGAGGAAAAATTAATAAGAAAAAAGCATAAACCAGATTTGAAATCTACTTATAGTCAAGAACGCTTACTGTAACAAAAGAGTTAATTCTATATAGTTCTATAGAACTACGTAGTTCATCTTTTTGAGATGTCATAGAAGCGTGCTCTAAAATACACCATCACCATTTTAAAAATACATTTGTATTTTAATGATGCTCAGGACATTTCACTTGTAATTTCTCACCTCCTACTGCTGCTAAGGACTCTTAGCAAAATGCAGACACCTTGCCAAAAGTCTGGCAGCTGAGGACATAAGTAGTTACAAAAGAGATTTAAAGCCATAATAAGATCTAGCGCTAAGCTGTCGGAAAGTACAGGCAAACTTCTGTGGCATGAATTTCCTTTCTATTTTCTATAAACACCTAATGAAAGCTTTCATGAATGTCCTCTCGGAGGCTGCCAAGTTAAAATAGTGCATTATCTCAGCTGATGCACATGACCACATGGAAGATTCTTACATCACAGCTCGAAGCGGAATAATCTAGCAGGCTTTTAACTACAGGAAATTTTTCCCATGTAGGGTGAGGATTACTTCTGTTCAGAACTGCCTTATGACTTCATGGCAACCTGCTACAAAGAGGAAAACCTGGGTATTTTGAGCACTGCCGTTGCACTGTGGGTGTCCTGCTCTCCGGACGGAGCGGGGATTTTCTGCCATTGGAACATTTACGCTCACGTTGGGTCTGTGGGCTTCAAGTCGAGCTCCACCATCTAGCCTGGCAGCTAGATCTCTTGTGAAGAGGAGTTTGCACAATAAGCCAGCATGAAGACCAGTACTGCTCTGGAGAGCAAACCAAGGATGTCTGCCTGATTTCCACAGTTAACGGCTGAAAAAAATCATAGTTAAACTGACAGCCTTTCTAAAGCATTGCTTTCAGGAGTACATCAGACTGAATAGCATGTGTTGCGTTTGGGCTACCTGGTGACCTTAAAAGAAAAAGAAATACGTCACCGGCACTGCACAAAGTGATCAGAGACAGCACCATTTTCAACACCTACGGTGATCTACTAACACATAAACCCCACCTCCTTTTCAACAGATTTTCCCATCTTCTCTCACTTCAGTATTCAGGCAAATCATCCATTTTGGGGAAAACCCGCTCCATTTCTGTGAAGAAATACCGAACTGTGTAATGAAATGTACAATTATCTAGGCTGAGCTGTTAGAATGTAACCTGTACTAAGTTCAAACGCCCGTATTTTAACATCCTCTCTCATAAAAGGTCTTCATTTGACTTACTGATTTCATGAGTAAATGCTTTCTGTATATACCATTCCCTGCGCTAGTCATGCCGTAACCACCCTGCTGTTATCACCTCAAACTAATTCTGAAGGGCTCTGATAAAACCGAGTGATAACAGATCAGGATTATTCTTCTGTAGAAAGGAACCAGAGATCCTCCTGGAACCACAACATTTTCATTCGCTTCTGCACTTCCTCAGACGGAAATGCCAAGAATAATTGCAAGTTGCAGCTGAAGTGCTCGCTGCTCTCCTTACCTTGTCTTTAGGTTTAGCTCCATCTGTTCCACCTCCTCCTCCTCCTCCACATCCTTTAAGAACCAGCCTCAGAACTGAGAGCTAGGAGTCATCTTAATCTCTGCCCCAATACTAAATACTTTCACCGAACCCGTTAAAGATCAAGGAAACTGTTTATTAAAATGAGATAATGCTTATCTGCTTTCAGGAGTCAGCAAGGCGGGTGGGATACACACCTAGTACGCTGTAAGGTCTCCCAATAGTGCTCCTATATATCCATTACCTTATCTACATTTTAAGAGTTTTATTACCTTTGTAAAGGTAAATATATTTAAGTGTAGTTTTGATGTGCAGTATCAGAATTCTAAGAACACAAGTATTAACAAAGGGTAAGAAATAAACTGCTCTTCAAAGGCTCCTGTGACACTTGAGGAAATACGCAGTACTCTTCACACGGTCCTTCAAGAAATATAAGAATGCTCACTCTGCCTAAGCTGCTTTAATCACTTCTAGTACAATGAGCAGATTAATACAGTTCGGTATTTCTAGTTAATTATAGTGACTAGCCTTTTTAGAATTACCATTAAACCACAGTACTATGCCATTTAAGTGGAAGCAAATTAATAAACATGACAGCTAGGAGGATATAAAATTCAAGATTAGGCGTTTTTAAATAGTTGTACAATGGCAAATCACTCTTAAGCTCATGCAAACATAATAGTTGTTTTTGCTGTCTCGGTCATGTAAATTCCCAAGAAAAACATAACTGTTTCATACTTGAATTCACAGGCAAACAATGAAAAAACTTGATGAACACCAGCCCACGCTGGAATACCCTCAAAGATACTAGTCCCAGACTTAGTGAAGCCTCATCTAGTCTCTGAAAGGGAGTAAGCTCAGTTTGCCTACTGCTGCAGAGAAAGTTGACGTGGCTAAGCCTTCACAAATGAAACAAAAATTTTAAGGCAGCCTGAAACACTGCAAATTTTTATTAGGAGGGCCGTGGGGGTAAACTACTGGCAGTGGCAGCCCTGTGCTATTTATGGAGGGGAAGAGATGGACAGCAGAAGAATTCCAGTACAAACTTGGTTTTAATGCAAAAGGCCAGTGAAAAGGAACAGAGTGACCGAAACAGTGACCTCATTCTCCTGCCTTTCAACTGCCCTACAATTACCGGAGAATTAGGCTGAGTCAGGGACCCAAAGCCCACTCAATGAGAGCCATGCTAGCGCACCACGGGGAATAAAACCCTGCTCGTGGGTCTAGAGCTGTATCTAATTGTGAATTTTATAGGAGAAAGATTAAGCAGTAATTAATGCTTCATTGGACGCTGGAAAAGAAAAAGGCTGTATGTTTGAAAATAGGATGACACCTCTTTCTGGGCTGACACAGAATGACACAAGTTCAGTATATCAACACCAGGTTCACGGTACCCATAGCAGCGTGGCTTATCCTTGACATGACAACTGTAAGGCTCCTCCAGTCTCCCACATAAAATACTAAGTAGAGAAGACCATAAGACCATTCGTGGCTTAGACAGGTTTACTCTTCGCT
>NW_010531571.1:1710-2609 GCF_000687285.1 Phaethon lepturus | reverse complement strand
AACCCAACGAATCGCCGCTGTGAATGTTCGTTAAAAGCAAAGGCAGTCAGACGCGCGGAATCCCCTAAACATTTATCTCATGTCATCCCTAGTCTTCTGCTAGAGTCCCTGCTCCAAGGATCCACTGAACTTTTTGCTCAGCCCACGGAAGGAGGGTCTCTGCAGCCGCACCCGGCAGCGCCGCGGGCGGGAGCCGCTGCCAGCGCTGCAGCTCGTTTCACGCGTTCCATGACCCAGCTCGCCCTCGGGCTCCTGGCAGGGGGGGGAGGGGGTCCGAATCCTACGAGAGGGTCCCTTGTTCCCCCCCCCGCCCCAGCCACATGGAAGAAATGCCGCAGCCAGGTCCAGGCAGCTTCTGCCCGCTCTGCGGAGGGATGGGGAAAAGGCCCGGGCCCCAGCCCAAACCCTGGTTCCTAACGCGTGGGAGGAAACTCCCCCCACTGTGTAACGATGCTAATTATTCCTCAGGCCCGTAAAAGGGCTCTGGCTGGTGTCACTTGGTCTGATTGAAGAGTACCACCTCCCACAAACCTTGCTTCGCGCCCGTCCTCAAGGCATCAGCAGCGCTGGAGCCCTTGCTCAGAGGGAAAGGCCTGACACCAGGCCAGGGAGCTAACCGCAATCAAGATGGAGACTGGACATATCAAAATGGACGGAACACCCCCGGTCATGAGCAGATGCCTCCCCCTCCACTGCCCTCCCGCACCTTCTTTAGGCAAGAGATGACCTGGAGACGAGGCCTGTCCCCGTCCTCCCGCAGGACGTGGCGGTGCCGGGCGGGGGGCTCGGGGACAGGCGCCTCCGGCCACCAGCTCTCCTCCAAGGCCGGCTCTGCCGCCCCCTCTTCCCGGAGGAGCTCGTCTTCCGCCTCCACCTCCCCGCCACGAGCGTACCCAATG
>NW_010531571.1:1372-1667 GCF_000687285.1 Phaethon lepturus | reverse complement strand
CTCTCCCTCATCCTCCCAGGTCTCCAGCAGCCACAGTGTGGCCTACGGTTGCCGCAAGCACCCAGCTGACCGCAGCCAGCGCCCAGGAACCCAGCAGGCCAACAGTGGCCGCAATCCCCCCCAGGTCAAGCTCAGCTTCTGGCTTCCCACCCGCCTCCTGTCCACCGAGGGGAGCGGGCAGATGTGCAGGAGGAGGGCAGACCCCCGGCAAGTGGTTCCCAGCCTGCTGCCCCATCCCAGCCGCCCACAGCCCCACAGGGCTGCGTCCGCACAGGCCGAGAAACCAGAGCCAGGA
>NW_010531571.1:948-1176 GCF_000687285.1 Phaethon lepturus | reverse complement strand
GCAGGTTCTCCTGCCGCCGGCGGCAGCTCCCCCACGCAGGAGCAGAACACGTGGGATTTCGTCCACGCGCTGAAACGCTGCTCACACACGCTTTGTCAGGCTGCACACGTGCTCGGCCCTGAGGACACGTACGCGGCTCATGCCTGCCCTTCTCAGAGGTGGCGATGCTCCGGCTCTGTCCTTCCCCCCCAGGACGCAGACCCCAGGGACCCCCTCATTGCTGCAGGG
>NW_010531571.1:306-924 GCF_000687285.1 Phaethon lepturus | reverse complement strand
TGTGCCCAAACCCCGCTCGAACCGCCGACCGCGCCCCCTCCGCCATTCCCAATCACAAGGACGGCTTCGGCAGCGTGAGGCCTCGCGGTTTCTCGAGCGGTTTACGCACGATGGCCACCATTGTGGCAGAGGGAAGGAGATCGCGTCGCCTGTCAGCAGCCCGCACTCCAGGCTCCTCGGCAGCCCCACGCACTTTCTGTCCCCGCACGGCACGTTCCCAGCGAGTTAAATGGCCGCAGAGTCAGTGTCGAGGTGCCTCGGTGCCAGGTGGACAATCAGAGAAGGTGCCTGTTAATGCATCCTTCACACGGAGCCAAATTTCTTCCTGAGAGCCAGCCGGCCGCACCAGCAGAAGCGGCAACGGCAGCGGAGAGCAGAGCTCCGGCTCCGGGTGGGAGAATAAAGGCGCCTTCATGCAGCGCACAAAGGCCAGCTCAGAGCGCGGCCGGGCCAGCTGCGGGAGCCGTCCGCGGAGAACACGTCCCTCCTTGGCAGCCGGAGCAGAGATCCCTGCTTAAAAGTAATTCAAAGGGGACGGAGGGGAAAAAGCCATACTACAGAAATGGCCAAAAAAATGGTTATTTGGGTGCAAGAAAGGGGATCCTTCTTCTGCGGTAC